>NW_026267208.1:173424-177245 GCF_000697945.3 Frankliniella occidentalis | reverse complement strand
GGGGTGGGGCGGGTTGTGGGGCGAGCCGAGCCACCATCGCACACCCAGGTGGTGCGTACGCTCCCAGGATTGCGTTCAGGTAACACGTCGGCAGACCGAGGCCTTGAGGTGAAGAGAGAGGGAGAGAGTGAGGGAGGGGAGATACGAGACTGCCTGCTCAGGAAAAAGAGCAACGCCGACCGCGGTTTGGGCAATGAAGACCAGGATCAAAGGGCCCGGCCGGTTCGCGCTGTGGTGTCAGCTGCCAAAGGGCTGCTCCTGCGATGGAAATTAAAGTGGAAGGGCGACGGAGGCCCGGGAGGATGGCGGTGAACAGCGCGCGGGGACGCAAACGGGAGCCTCCCGGCGGCGCGCCAGAGTCCTGGTATGGTGTGGAGGTGCTGGAGGTGTTACATGAGGGGACCCGGGCCCGGGCCCGGCCTCGTGCGTGCTCCTCCACAAGTGGGCCCCGGCCGCGCTGGCGCCAGCACCCCCGGCAGCCGGGCCCAGGGCGTGAGGTGCTCCACACTGGCGCGGGCTCGAGGGAGCCAGAGGGAGCAGAGCGGAGCAGAGCGGGGCGCAGGTACTGTAGTGTAGTGGAGCTTTAGTGGCTGTTGGGGGGCGCTGCTGTGGAGGGGAAGGGCTGTGGGCAACGCTCCCGTGCGGTGTGTGGCGGGCCGGGGGTACTTACTGCTGGGACGTGTTACAAGGGGGAGACGCGGGAGGGGCGGAACAACGACCCGCTTTGCCGTAACTTTGGACTTGCTCGCGTTTTGTCGGGTCATTACCCCCGTGTTAAGCAGAACGGCTAACGGCTGCTGCTGCTTCTGCTAGGGGGGGAGGGGGGGTTCCTCATACAATTTCCCTTACCCTTCTAGTGGACACTCGTCCAGGAGAATGGGGGAGGGGGGTAACGCTGGGGGTAGATATGCCCCATTGCCTTGCCTGTACCACCCCCGCTACCCCCACCGGTACGACGAACCCTCCCCCCCACACCCCTTTCCCGGAGCCGCGCTGGAGTGCTGGAGTGTCTCATTGGCCTGCAGGGAGCTCTTAGGGGACACTTGACGCGCTCGGCACGGCCACTGCACGGCTGAGCACACCCTGCGCGGGGCGCGCCGGCCTCAAGGGGAACACACCCCAGGAACACGAGGAAGTACACCGCAAAAGGGAAGGAGGACACGGAAGGGTTACGACTCCGCCGGGCTTGGCTGCTGCTCCGCTGCTCCGCCAGCCCCGCTCTCCTTAACGCCCCTGGCGCCCCCTGGGCC
The DNA here is from genome assembly GCF_000697945.3 of Frankliniella occidentalis. Taxonomy (NCBI): domain Eukaryota; kingdom Metazoa; phylum Arthropoda; class Insecta; order Thysanoptera; family Thripidae; genus Frankliniella; species Frankliniella occidentalis. Next base: position 175,995 of record NW_026267208.1, on the reverse strand, counting down.
GGGGGTAGAGCGCCGGGGGCGCGGACACGGAGAAAAATCTGCAGACCGTCACTTTGCGAGTTTGCGCGTCCGTAGTAGTGGGAAATAGGAAAGGGGAGAGAGGTGGGCGTAAGATATGGAAAAGGGAAGGAGAGAGGAAGGATGAGAGAAAGATGGAGAAGGGGGAGGGGGCGGAGACTGATAGTAGAAAAGGAAAGAGGAGGTGGGAGGGATAAGAAGGACCTGTATTTCTTCTAGTCTGGCGGAAAGAGGGGTTGCCTCGGGGCATTTGGGGGTTGGGGGATCAGGGCCGCTGTGGCGCGGCCGAGCGTGGCGGCGGCCCCTCCAGCGTCGTCGTATGGCCCCGCCCCGCCCCGCCATGCCTTAAAAGGGGGGAAAAGGGGAGACTGGGAGACTTCTTTACGTCCCCTCCTTTTGCAGTCCCCTCGCTGCTGCGTCGGTCGGATCATCCGGCGTGGCACGGCGTGGCGGGGCGTGGTGGGGCCTAGCGGGGCGTAGTGCGCGGTCGCACTGCGGGGGGAGCGGCTTATGTGTAGATTTACGGCTCACAGTCGGGGAGGAAAATCGACGCTTGTGAGATGTGGCGTGCGCGAAGGGGCGGGTGGGGCCGGGTGAAACTCGGTGGGGTGTCTCGGACGGTGGCGGCTGACTGCAGCCCCTGGACAAGGGGGAGTCGCGGGGGCAGCGCCACTCGACCGTCGAACAGTAAACTCCAGCCGTCGGCAGGTCAACGACACGTACTCCACTCCCAACAAAATATAGTTTTCAATATCACGGAACAATTAACGCAAGTTAAAAAGAAAGTATTGTGAGCGCCCCAAGTTGCAGTAAAAGTGTACTAAAATTTAGAAAGCATGTTTTGAGTTTTGGTTTCAAATTTTAAATTGACTGCGACTTTCGATTTTTGAGTTGGTACTCTTTTACTCGCTCGCTCCTCACCAAAACGTCCACTTAAACCTGGGCGTTTTTTTTTAAACGATTTACTTAATAATTTATTTGGTACAGCATATAACTACAGCAGTAAGCGGGGTTAATCAGCCACCTGGTATACTGTACCGCATGCACGCGTGCGGGCGAGTTGCCTACTCGCACGGGGCCATAAAGAGTCGTGGGCGGCAGCTTAGGATAGGCAGGCAAACCCACTCGCAGTACCCGCCCGCGCAGTAGTACTCACAGTATATCTTACGAAAGTGCGCGCCGTGAGTCAGCCACTGGGTATTTGTCGAGTATGCGAGCCCATTTACACGCCACGGCGACGGGGAGATTCAGTGAGAAAAGTAGCTCGGCCCTTCATCATTCTATGACTCTTTTTCCCCTCGACGATTTTTCCAGCCGCTTAGCAAGTCCGACACGATCGTCGTCGCCACGCCGTTGCCCGCCGTAATCCAATACACGCTGCTGCTGAGCTCACATCAGGGGTGGCAAAACCGAAACAAAAAAATAAAATAGAGAGAGTGAGAGAGAAAAATACGGTTGTTATATTTTTATTGGCCGGCTTGGATGGGGTAGCTGGGGAAGCCTCGCCCCGCCCCGCCTCGTCTGTGTTTTCACGCTCCGCAGCAACGTCAATAGTGTTTTCGTTAGCGAGCCGCAAGGGTCGGATTTAGTGTCGAGATTTGGAGGGAGGCGGAGAGGGGGGGGGGGGATGGAGGGTGTGGTGCGCGGGAGAGGGTGGGTTATATGGGAGGGAAGGGTCGGGGGAGGGGGTGCTACACGGAAGGGTGACTGTGTTTGAGCACGGCCTTTATTGTGAATGCATGCAGCGCACGAACACACACGCACGCACCCCTCGCGCTCGCGCACTCACACACTCGCGCACTCACCCACACACACGCGCGCTCACACGTACACTTTACTTTTCAATGCTGCTCTACGAATGCTGCGTGTGCCGCTGTTGCCGCTGCTACTCTACTCACAAAATGATTCAAAAAAAAAATAAAAAAAAATAGAGGAGGGTGAAAATAAAATAAATAAAAAGAAGAAAAGTCGGTTATTTATCGAAGGACACGCAGGAAAAAGAGCGTGAAAATGCGTTTGGCGGGGACATGGGCGCTACCGCGTGTGATTTATCTGACGGGGCATGGCGGAGCACACGGTGCGACGGGGTCGTCTAGGTCGTCTCCGCCGTGGCAACCCCTCCTCCTTCTCGCCAATATTTTGAGAGCGAAGCGATGGGAACTTCATTTGTCCAACGTCGCTCGCGCACCCTCCAAAGGCACCCCTCCCCCCGCGGGTCTGGTCTCTTGTGTATTGGTGACAAGCCTCGCGGACCCGCATGAGGAAACAGGGGGAATTAACATAACTGCTGCTGGCGGCCCGGCCGCTGGGGGCGCATTCACATGGCGGGGCGGGGCCGGGCCGGCGGGGACAATGGATACATATTCATATTAGGGTATGTGAACACAGAGGATCAAACGGTGATCAGAGGGAGGGGGAGCCGCCGCGGCCGGGCGGCCTGCACCGCCAGGGGAGGGATGGCCCATGACCCCCTGGGTAAGCAGCGGCAGTGCGGCAGCCGGAGGCACCCTCCCCATCAAACCCTCCCCTAATCCACCCTACCTACCTCCCCCC
>NW_026267208.1:166827-173354 GCF_000697945.3 Frankliniella occidentalis | reverse complement strand
CGGAAAAGCCCGCCGCGCCACCAACTGCAAGCAAACATTTGTTCGCCGCGTTGAGTAAATACGCGTCAAAAATAACAGCCGCGCCATCTCCTCATCCCCCCCCCACTCCCCCCTCCTATATCAGTTTGTTGCTGCGGGCTTGGCCAATATGGCCGTGCTGGTGAAAACGGTTTTGCAAGAAGACTGGGAAGTCTGTTACAAGGGCTACCGAGCTCCCCACAAATTGATCTCAATAGTCGTTCCCGAATCTAAGGGTCTTTTTTAGACGGTCACCTTTGTGGCTGAATATTCTTTGTAGACCACGACTACTTTGCAATTTTGAAGCAACTGCGAAGCTTTGTAATACGAAGTTTTTTGTTCATTCTTTTCCTTCGCAGCTCTAAAGCACGACTACTCAATAAGAGCAAGATTTCTAAATCTATGCCACAATAGAGTGAGAGGGAAAATCTCACTCTTTACAGAGAATACATTTTAGATAATAGAGCATTTGCAGTGAGGACAGCATACTTTTGTTCACGAGGTATCAAATTGTGTGTGTGCGCGCGAGTCACTGTAAGCCGTCAGCCACGTGTGTCAGAATGGCTCGCGGGGTGAAACGCGGGGAGGAGGCCACCATATGGCGGGTCCGCACCAGTTCTGGAGCTGGAGCTCAGCTCCGGCGGCTACAAACGGTTATATGTTTGCCGAGAATGCGCGTTGCGGCGACGGGGAGCATCGCGGGCTATGTATGGAGGCAGCGGGAGAACGGGAGGAGAGTGGGGAGAGGGAAAATGAGGGGTGTGATTGAAAAGGGTCGAGCGGGGTGGCAGCAGGCGCGGGGCTGCGGCACCCGGGGAGGCAGGGGGTGGAGGGGAGGGAGGTGCGCGGTGTGCGAGAGAGAATCAGTGAGAATACAGCCGGATCTGCCGACCTTCCGAACCTGCTGCTGCTGCTCTGCCGCTGCTGCTGCAGGAGCTGGAACAAGTTATTTTTCATCCCCCCTTCTCTCTCTCTCTCTGCTCCCCTTCATGTCCCTCTTCGCTTTCCCGCGCCGCCCTGCCTGCCACCCTTGATACGAATTTCAAAGCAGCGCGCGGCATCGCGGGAACGAGCGGAGCGGGGGGTGGCGGGCGAGGGAAAGGGGTGAATAAGTGGGGTGGGGCCGGGTGGGGGGCCGGGGCGGGCCAACCTTAGCCTGCAGAGCACCTTGACAACCCTCTCCCGCCCCAAAACTCTGCCCCGAGTAGCCGGTTGGCAACCCTTGTCGTGCGTCGGCGTGCAGGAAGGTCGAGAAGGGGGGGGGGGGATTTGGGGGATCCTCCCAACCCCCACCCTCGCTTCGCCCGGACGCCGCGCCCTGCAGCAGAAGGGCGCCGTATGGAAATGACGCGTGCGACTGTCCCGGCCCAATTGGCTGAACTACAGGCGAGCCCCCGCGCTATCCACCGCTCCGCCCCGCTCACTCAGTGGATGCGCATTAGTGTTCCCTACGTGATGCGAGCTTCATCCCCCCCGCGCGGTCATCCCCCTCCGTCGCTGTGTCAGTTGTCGCGGACAGAGTCCCACCCCGCCCCGCCACGCCACGCCGTGATATAATGCAGAGGGCTCGGGTTCTAATCCCCTCGAGGTGTGTTTTTACGGCTCACACCAGCCGCCCGACCCTCTGGCCGCCTCGCCCCGCAACCCCTATACACTGAGCTCCAACGGCGCCAACCTCCAACCCCTGCCGCCCGCCTGCCTGCCTGCCAGCCCTGCCTGCCCGCGCGTCCGTTGCGAATAAGCATTAGCGTGGTAAAACGGGCCAACGCTTTTCTTGTTGTTTTTTTTCGCCCTGCCTATTTTTTCCCCCTTTTCCTCCCTCTCTGGTGAATGTGCGGCTTTGCCACCGCGGTGCGAGAGGGGACCCGGAGGGGACCCGGAGGTCGAAGGCTTACTGGGGATGCCAAACCACCCCTCCTCGCACCACTCTCGCCATCTCTTTTTATTTCTCCCTTTTCTCCCTCCCCCCTTCTCCCGACTGTTCATCCCATCCGTTCCATCCCCCGGCCGACCCCCGCCTCTCGCAGAGCTCCCCTCCTGGTTATTATTTCAACACAGTTGATGCGAATGGTGATACAAGCGGGTGCGAGACAGAGAGAGAAAGAGAGAGAAGGGAGGGGGAGGGGGGTAGAAGCTTGCAGGAGATCGGATATTCTCTTGTCCTTTTCATCCCTCGCCCTTTCGCTCTCTCTCTCTCTCGCTCGCAGCCTGCTAGGGGTGTATTGTTCCTCTCGCACCCCCTCGGCAGCGCTATATACGCCGCCACGCCGCTCGGGGTGAAAAGAAATAAAAAGGCTCATTCACTTTTCGTTTTATTAATTTCCAGCGAGCAGAGTGGATCACGTCGCCGGGTGCGCCGGGGGTGGCAAGCACCTTGGGCTGCTTGGTCGGGGCTATGGAGTCCTGCCGACTGATTCCGAAGAGCGCTCTCCTATACCTTCCGTATAGCTCCATCCTTGTCGCACTCATGGGGCAGCTCCCCTTGAGCGCTCTTCGGAATCAGTCTGCTGGGGGTGACCCGACAACAGCCCCACGACCCGCGAGAACTAGCGAGAACCACTCAGCGTTGAGCCGAGATCGAGAGCCGAGCCGGGGCCGAGCGGGCCAACCATACCTGCTGCTCGCACCTTCACCCTCACGCACGCACCAGCTCGAACACCCGAGGGCCCTGCTTGTTGTCCGCGCGGCGGCGGCGGGGGTTGGGGAGCTCGAGCAGCCCAACAGCGTGTGTGAAGCAGCGTATTCCTGTTGAAGTGATTCACACTCAGCCCCCCTCTCCCCCTCTCCACCCCCCAAATCTCCATCTTCCCCCTCAACGACGTTTAATTTGGAAATCAGCTCGAGAGGCTTGCGACACAGCAGCAGCAGCAGCACCAGCACAAGGGGCGAGGCGTCGGTACTGAACAACAGGCCGGTGGGTTGCCGCCCCTATCACCCCCCCCCCCTCCTCGTCGGGGCCCCTACCGCCAACACTTCATGCATAGATTGAGGAGATTACGACCCCCCTCCCCCTTCCCCCCATCTCACTCCCGTCGCTGGCCGAAGATTGAATGGAGTTTGTAAATAGTCCCCATTTGCGTGCGGTGCGGCCTGATGGCTGGCTGACCGAGTGGAATAGAATGCCGGGGGGAGGGGAGTTACGAAATGCGCGGCGAGGAGGGAAGGGGCGGCCCGCGAGGCTGATTTGCTCTTTGTTCTCGGACCACTTATTGCGCGAATCCGTGATATATCTCTCTGCCTGACAGCTCCGGGCGCGGCCGAGGCCGGAGAGCGAGAGGGGAGCGTAGAGGAGAAGAAGAAGGAGAGAGAGAGAGGGGGGGGGGGGGGGTAGCAGAGATTCGCGTATTCATCTCCAGGCCCTCTCTTCCCTCACTCACTCACGCACACACACATACACACACTTTGCCATGCAAAACGGATGCGGATGCGAAGTAAAGAGAGGAGAGAGATGGGGAGAGAGAGAGAGAGTGAGAGAGAGGGAAGGAGAGAGAGAGAGAGAGAGAGGCGGGGGTTAGAGGGAGACTGCTGAACATTTATTCAGTGGAGATGATAACCTTCCTATTTTTTTATTCCCCCTCCCGTTTTCTTTCATTTCCCTTGCCGTTTCGTCCGCAATTATTTACTTTTTTCATCGTCGCGTCTGAATGGGGCAAAAGCGCGGTGGGGACGCGTTGGGAGCGGGAATTAGTTTCCGTTCGGTTTAACAGTGGGGACAGACGGAGACATACGGACGGACGGGCTGGAGGGACGCCTGGAGCCCGGAGCGCAGCGTGTTGCCCGGGTCGCGAGGAGGTCACCAACGAACCACTCGCTCGCACTGTTTCTCACAACTGGGTTGGCTATGAGCGACTCGTCGCCACTAGAGTGGTGTTGGAAATGGGCCCGCTTATCGCCAAAATAAAGCTCATTGCTAAAATGCGCTTCGTCGCCTCAAAGGCAGTGACACTGCTAAAACACATTTGCAACTGCAGTGCAGTGGTGTGCAAAACATGAATTTGCACAGCAAATGGTATCTAACTGACTCAGACGTCTGAAAAATTGTTGAATTTTTGGTGTGATCTCGCCTTGCGTTGGCAACAACACTGATAAACCAAGTGTTCAACTGCTCAACACTTCTAAGTGTGCAACTGCAAGTTAAATACTTGCAAGTGTGCAACTGCAAGTTGAATTCTTGCAAGTGTGCAACTCGGTAGGTGTGCACTTGCAAGTGTGCAACTCCTCGGTTGAGCACTTCCTACACACTAGTACACAGTAAGCGTCCAATCTAAGGAAGTGCAAGTTGCAAGTCGGTTAACCGAGAAGTTGTAGACTTGCAAGTGCAAACCTACCGAGTTTAACACTTGCAGGTATACGACTACGGAGTTGCACACTTGCAAGTATTCTACTTGCAGTTGCACACTTGCAAGTATTCTACTTGCAGTTGCACACTTACAAGTGTTGAGCAGTTGAACAGTTAGTTTATCAGTGAAGTGAGATGTTTTTTTATTTTTTTATTATCGATGTTGGCTGCACTGTTGTCATCCCCTGTTTGCTTCTTTGACCAAATGAAGTCATTCTTGCTCCAGACTTCAAACAAGCAATTTATTCTTTTTATTCCACATGAATCCTTATTTACAGTATCAGCAAGAGACTGTCAATATTGTCAATTTTATCAAAAATATGGTTGTTTGCACTACATTGAAATATAATCATAAGGAACTCTTAAACGTTTGGAGAGTTGAAATTTTGCACACATATTTTGGAATAATCTAGTTAGACTGCACAGTGAGTCTAAACATTGGCACATTTGAACTTAGACATCCATTTGCCATGTGAAATTAAACACTTGTTTTTGACCAGACCAGTTGCAGTGTACTGCACAACCGTGCATTATCAAACCCCATGAAGAACGTCCCCCTCGCTTCGCTTCTCACTCCCATGCGGCCCGGGATCGGATAACGTAACGAACTTCTCACCCCGAAGCAGTCGGGCTCCTTACATGCATGCGCTCGGGCTCGGGCGGGGAGGGTACAGAAGAAAGGGGCGGGGCGGGCGGGCGAGGGTTGGGGTGAGGGTGGCCGCGTACCCAGTCAGAAAAAGATATGCGCCGCTTCGACATCAGTTTCGTTAAAACACGAAACTGAAAATAGTGCTCTTCGAATTTGAGATGGTCGATAAACATTTGAGCGGGTGCCGAAAAATAATGCTCGTGCTGCTCTTGGTTTAGGACAGGGTACAGAACATGCAGCTCTCCTTATCGCACGGAAGCTCGGAAGCAGCAGCATCAGCAGCAAAGGCGGTGGGTTAGGGGGGATGGGGGGCAACCACGTGTGCTCGCCGAGCTTCACAAGAGATCCGGTGTGCTGTGCTGTGCTGGCATTGTGGGGCCCAGCGAGCCGACCGGGCCGACCGGAAGTCCATACGACGGGCAAGAGCTCCGGGAGGAGGGAGGAGACGCAGCAGCGGCACCAGGGGACCGTCCTGCTTCCTGGGCTGGTCCGGGCGGCTGGACCGAGTGATATGCAAATTGGACGGCCTCCCCTCCGGGCTAAGTGCGGGACAGATAAAAGGTTAGCGGAGAGGGACGTGGAGGGACAGCGCGGCGTCGTGGCAAATGATTTCGTCCTCGTCTCCCCCTCTGCGTGCGTGCGTGCGTGCGTGTGTGTGCGTGCGAGAGGGGAGCGCGAACCGCCGTTGAGGGTGGGACGAGGGGTGGCCGCTGCCGCTCTGCTGCAGGCCTGCCGGGGAGAACGTCGTTCTTTGGGTGTTATGAGGGGGAAGGATGTGGGTTAAGTTATGGGCGGGCTGTTGAGATCGGGGAGGGGAGGAAGGGACGGGGGGTGGTGAGGGGAATGGGGGTTACGTCCGAAGCAAGCTGGTGATGGGGCTGCGCTGCGTGAGGGGTGGCCTCGTCGGGGCTGCCCGCGCCGCCCCCGCCCCGCCACCAAGCAGTCTGTTTACACAGATACACCCGCCGCGCGCCGCTACCCCCTCCCCCTGCCACCCTCGCGGGAGGCGTTCACCCCCGCCCCCTCCACATCGCCCGCAGTCACCCCCGCGGCGGCGTACTCTCCCGGGCCTTACACCCCCATCATCACCCCCCTCGCCTCGCCTCCCCTATCCCTCCCGCCCGGCCGCCCTCTCTGCAATCAACTCAACTCCGCGAGGGGCGGACGGGGCGCGGCGGGGCGGGGTGCACCGCGAGAGCGAGAGAGAGCGAGAGAGGGAGAGGGGCCCACCCCTAAAGGGCGTCGAGTGTAATTAGTTTCACTTTTCTTGTGTTTTAACGGCCACCGCGGGGCCTGATCGGTTTGCTGGCGTGGCTCGGCGTAGCGTGGCGTGCCTCTAATGACACCCTGACTGATGGCGGCCAATCATTTCTTCATGTAACAGAGCAGCGTACTCGGTTGGTATAAGCACCGGCCCCTTCCCCTTTCCCCCCGGCCCCGTCGGTACGCCCCTGCCACCCTGTCGTGCGCCCGCCCTCTCTGTACGACTGGTGTGGTGTCAGCGCTCGACATCTGTCGTCG
>NW_026267208.1:160243-162707 GCF_000697945.3 Frankliniella occidentalis | reverse complement strand
GGGGGTGGGGGGGAGTGGAGCCGGCCAACTTCTGGTCGCCAGTGTACGCAACATATTGGTCTCACACCGCTCGCCCCGCCCGGCCCGGCTTGGGTCCCCCTAGGGCAGCGCGCGGCCCCGCCGCCGCCCCGCCCACCAAATAGCTGGCGGTCTGGCAGCGTGTTGGCTCTCCTGCTTCCCCTCCCGTCACCTCCCTCTCTCTCTTCCTCCTCCTCCTCCTCCCTTCCTCACCCCGCCCCCGCTTCCTCTCCACGCCGCGCCGCGGCGCCCCCGTCACGCGACGCCATAATACGAGTGGTTAGCGCCTCTCGACGAGCGACGCCCGAGGGGGACCGGGGGAGGAGGGGGGACCACACACGTGTCGCACAACACACGCGCGCTCACTTCACTGGCACCGCACCAGCGGAGAGAGATCGAGAGAGGGAAAGAAAGAGAGAGATTTTTGAATAGATACGGATGGATGACCGAATTCCGAATGTGCTGCTATACGGATTGTAATTTTCCCCATCTGACGCGGATTAAGTTGACTGAGCCCGGTAGCTCAATGGCTCGTGTTTGTTCATCGGGGGCGTGGCGTCGAGTGGCGTGGCGGAGCGGGGCGGGGCGCCCGTCAATAATTGCGTGGCGCGGGGGCTCTCATGGGAAATCCCCGAAAGAGTGTTGTGTGTGTGCGCGGCCGCCTGGAGGTGTGAACGCGCCTCACTCTCCCGCGGCCGGGGTGACCTCCGCGTGTAAACTCGCCTCTCCTACATACGGCCGCTCAGTGGCCGCGGTGAGCTGATGGGGGGCTCCCTCGTCGTGACCAAGCGGCGAGTGTCGAGGAACTCGTTCACCGTCCTGTTCCCACGTCCGCCGGCAGAGGCTGGCGGCGCACACGGCGGCAACCTCACGACCAAACGAAACGAAAACGGGATGTGCTAGTGACAAAAGCGATGCACACAATACATCGCATAAAGCCTACATATAGTGGAGATATGTGTCGGTGTGGACCGTGCTTGTGTGTGAGCGTGTGTGTGCGTGTGAGAGAGAGCGTGTTGTTGTAAAGAATAGGGCGAGCGAGGTATGCGGGGATCAGGATCATTTCGTGCGTGTGTGTGGGTATGTGTGTGCGTGAGTGAGCGTGTATGTCCCTATGTGTGTATATTTGTGTTCCTTTATTTGGAGAAGGAAAGGGGGATGTTGGTAACCACAGGTAGAGAGATGTACAAAGAGAGAGAGAGATAGAGAGATCAGAGAGAGAGCGAGCGAAAGAGAGAGATGAGCAACAGACAGATATAATTTGGAATTTAGAATTTATTTATTTCACATGAGAGCGTGACCACACTCGTGGTCATGCCATGCCAGATACACTTAATGAGTTAAAAGCCACAATTTATGTAACAACAGTCCTTCTTTTGTATCTGGACACTTAGATTCTCACGGCGTTCTAATGCCAGAATTCTTTAACGCCTCTAGAAAGATGTTATGTTCTAACCTACTTCATTTTTTTTTTCGACCAGTGAGGGAAAGAGTTACCAAAGAGGAAGGTAAAGAGAATGCGAGAGAAAGGACGAGAGAGGGAAGAAACGCGCAAAGAGAAAAGCCCTCGGAAAAGCCCGCCGCGCCACCAACTGCAAGCAAACATTTGTTCGCCGCGTTGAGTAAATACGCGTCAAAAATAACAGCCGCGCCATCTCCTCATACACCCCCGGGCTCACCCTCCTCTTTGCAAAAAAATAAAAACCAATAAATATAAAAATAATTATAATCCTGTGATGTTGTTCTAACCCCTTCCTCCTGCACACACACGTACGCACACACACACAAGTATAAATTTTTGACTGGAACTCACTTCTCTTTTGTACAAAGGACACTATTACTTGAATAGTTGACGGTTTTCAATAAATATGTAATTCTTGATCACACTCGGTCCATATGGATTGGGAATGCGGATTCTGCACTTTTTATTTACGTACAGCTCTATGAGTACACTTAACTTACTGAGGTGCTTTGTGTTCGAAAAATTTCATTACTTGAACGAGGGTTAACGACGTCAAGTAAATCAACCGACACTTTGTGAATGGACTTCGTCCGGCAGAGGTGCGCAACTCGAGGCAGAGGCAAAGCGCCTTACTCATATGCTGTACCGCACGGCAGTCGAGTAGCCTGGTTGCCTATCGCGCACGGTGCTATTGGCGGTAGGCAGCTGACCAACCGCTTACTATATGACATTACATTTTCCGAATTTTCTCGATTTTCTGAATTTCCCGAATTTTTGCACCGAAAGGGTGCTTGGATTGTGTGTTGTGGTGTTGAATTTAGTACTGACACTGCCAGTTTGGGATTACCACGCTGCTCGCACCCCATCCAAATTATGTTTGTGTGAAGCGCAATGAATCTGTGTAGACGGAGAAACGCACTGTATTTGCGAGAGCGACGGCAGCTTCGGAGTTTTAATCTGTCGAAAACGTTCACGTTATTTTTT
>NW_026267208.1:153140-155363 GCF_000697945.3 Frankliniella occidentalis | reverse complement strand
AGGGGCCGGGGCGGGCGTTTGTCTTGTCGTTGCGTGAGGCGGCGGCAGAGCCGATGAAGCCTCCCCCGCGCGCCGCCAACCCCACGGCGCCGCCCGCCACCCTTATACGGCAACGGGCGCGGCGGGCGCGTCGAAATCAAGAGATAATACGCGTAGATATGCGGCGCGCGCACAAATGGAGCGGCGTGTCGCTCCGCCCACCATGTGTGTTTGTGTGTGTGTGTGTGTGTGTGTGTGTGTGTGTGTGTGTGTGTGTGTGTGTGTGTGTGTGTGTGTGTCCGTGTCCGTGTGAGAGGGCTGCTATACAGTCGGTTGGCTGTTCGTTGTTCGTCCCCCTGCTGCCGCTGCTGCTGCCGCGGTGGCGGTGAGCGAGTCTCCCCCCCAGGGCAGCACATCGCCGAGCAACTGTTGTTATTCTCGTTTATACGCCGGGGGGCTGACGGGCTGACGCGGTCCCGCGCGGGCCAGGGAGGGAGCGATGCGGACCATGTGTGTAAGAGAGAGAGAGAGGGATGGGGAGAGAGAAGAGGGGAGGGGGACAAGGGGGAAAATGAAATAATAATAGTTTGAATCGTGAAGAGGGGCGACTCCGGTGGAGACTCTTTGGAAGGGGATATAAAAAGCTTCCCGGCGGAGCCCGGCCACCCCTCGCGTTGGTCCGCGCCGCCTGGCTCGTCGCGGCCGCGTGTGAACGAGCCCCTATAGCGCACACCGCAACGGGAAGCGGTGACTTTTTATCATCATTACTTCTATTATAGTCCCAACGAAATACGTACGCGACTAAGGCTGGGTAAATGGAGCGCGCAGCACAGAGGAGCAGCACACAGTGGCAAAGCGACCAAGCGAGGCCTGGGTCCGGGCCAGAGGTTGGCCAGTCCGCAGGTCGACGCGCGGCTCGGGACGAGGGTTGGCTGGTTGGGTCGACCTCCCATCGCTGCTGCTGCCCCGATCCCAAGGGTCACGGTCAGGTCGACCTCCCCTCCCAAAAGAGACAGTAAAAAACGAATTTCGCCGTAAAACCCACCTTCCCAGATGAGCTTAATAATAGAAGCGCTTCGGCAAAAGATTATTCGCGTGCACTCCATCCCGCACCACTGAAAGCTTCCGGTGAATCTCACCGTAAGTTAGAGTGAACCGTGTAGTACTGTATGTTACGTTGAATTTTCTACCGCAAGCCACGGCAAACACCGATACGAAATAGTCTGGGGTCTGTGGCTGTGGGAAACAATGTAGGTACTGCTATTACACCTCTGGGAATCTGTCGTTCATATTTTGTTTATCAGCGCTAGACGTGTAGACGTAAACGGGCGGATGCCTGCTGCTAGTAGTGCCCCCCCCCCCTTCCCCCTCCTCAGGCCCGGTACGTTCGATTGATATCGGTGGGCTGCTGCTGCGTGGGCTTTAGGGTCGTGTACAATAAGGGAGAGATTAGGTGTTGTGTGTGGAGAAGATTTTGGGCGGCGGGGGAAGGGAGGGTGAGGGGGGGATTAGGGTAAATAGGAACGAGGGTGTTATTCATGACAGATGTGGAGGGCGGAGATTTCCCCAGTGGCGTATTGGGGAGGCAGTGTGCAGAAGCGGGGGCGGGGGCGGGCTGCTCGCCATCGCCGCTATCTCGCTCGCGCCTATGAGCCTTGTCAGTCTGTGCGGACGTCTGTCCGCCTGCCTGTCGGTGTCGGCCTGTCCACCCGCGCACAGGTGGTGGTGGTTGTGCCCAGAGGTGTGCCGCGGGTCAGGCAAGTCGCACGTCCTCACAACGCCAGTCTCGAGCTGCGTCCAATATGCACGCGGCGCTCAACAGCCGTGTGGTCCCTATACGTACCCCCAGGCCAGGCAGGCGGCGGTGCTCGGCCGACACTTCGACGGGCGGGGTGGGTTGAAACCCCTTCCCTCCCCACATCTCGCCCGCCCCGATGCCCGTGGGGCTGTGCGGTGTTTGCGGGTTGCCTACCCATGGGATTCCTGCGAGGCGTCGCCTTGGAACGTGCTCCCCCTTCTCTCTCCCTCTCCCTCAAGCCCACATCCTCCTCGCCCCCTCTGCTTTCCTCTTCATTGCAGCCGGTAGGTACATAACGCCCCCTCCCTCCTCCCACTCCCTGCGCACACCGCACATCCTCCTACCAACTCGCCCACACAAACCGCAGGATTTCCTGCGGGACAGCAACGGCAGCAGCCGTGGCGTTTATGCATAAATAGCGTCTCCATCTCTCCGTCTCCTCTCTC
>NW_026267208.1:150041-151165 GCF_000697945.3 Frankliniella occidentalis | reverse complement strand
AGACGCAAACATAAAACCTGCATGTCTCTTCGATGTAACAATATTAACACATCCTTTTTGACCCAATTGTAAACTAAATCCCACCAATAAATCCTGTTAAAAACTCAAAAACTCTCTCTCTCTCTCTCTCTCTTTCTCTCTCTCTTTCTCTCTCGCTCGCTCTCGCTCTCTCTCTTTCTTTCTCGTCGCGCCTCCTACTTCTGCGCTCCTTCCCGTGTTGACGCCTTCGTAACACCCCAGGTGCGAAAACCTACAAAAACCTTTACGTTGCACGCCTACGTTCGACTTTTCGCCGACCACGCCGACATATAAGGTGTTCCACTGTTAAATGTTTGACACATAAGTGTTTGTAACTCCTATGGCCGACAAAAGGTACACTGATCATCTTGCAGTCAAATCGTTTACCTCTGCAACACTATGTACTTGTTTCACTAGTGTAAGTCCGTGGTGCATCAGAGTTTGAGCTTTGTTAGAGGAGGAGGGCGTCTCTGGAGAGTGCATGACGGAGTTGACCTCGCGGCCAGCGCCGAGAGGGCAGTCCTAAGGGGAAGTTCCAGCTCGAGCAGCCTGCCCCTCGTGAAGCAGTGCTACTTGTAACTGTTTTGGCAGCGCCAGGCGCTCGCTTCGCGGAGAAACGGAACAAAGCGAGGCAAAACAACATGACGAATAACTAAACAGCGCCACAAGAGAGTTTAGCGGTGACTGTGGCGTGGCGTGGCGACGGTTGGCGTCGGCGAGCGGCGGGCAGGCGGCGCAGAAACAACTTGAGCAAAAGCATTAGCAAAAGTTCCCATCGCTGCCGCGGGGCCGGCGGCTCGGATTGAAATGCAGCTGCTCATTCCATTACGACCGCACAGCGAACAGCGCGCCCCGCCCCACCTCGCCCCGCCCCGCCGCGCTAAGCTGCCGCTGCGCCATGCCAACGCGCTCAGCGAGAGTAAAGGATAGTTAATTGTGGCGTCCCCCTTCCCCTGCACCGCGGCGGGGCGCCTCCGCCTGCCGCCCCCCGCTGCCCCCCGCCCCGCTACGCCCGGCTACACTCCCCGCGTCGCTGTGTACTATTAGTAGCGGGGATCGCCGACATTTACCGCCACCCGACCCCGCGTCTTCGCCTCCGAGCACTC
>NW_026267208.1:145021-148771 GCF_000697945.3 Frankliniella occidentalis | reverse complement strand
AGCCGAGAGTCCGAGTCGAGAGTCAGTCAGGAGAAGTCGTAGTGGAGAGGAGCAGAGCTAGCGTCAAGATGTAGACGCAGTAGTGTATAGTGTACCTTGTAACATCCGAAGAGACACCGATAATACACACCTTGATCAATGTGCTTTGTGTACGTCAATCAATGAGGGAGCATACGAACCCAGACCAACCACACCCTTATAACAACCACAGTGGTTGGCAGCGGTGCTCTCATTGATATGACCTCTACGAAGCATGGATCACAGGTTTGTCTAATAGGTAAGTACAGTGATCTTTACCATCAATATCATTTCAACTTACTTGTCGGCATCCGCGCGTGCCTGGTGCTGCCCCGTGCGCGCGTGACCTAGTCATGCCGCAGCCCTGTTTAGCCCCGCGTGCCCTTCCCGCACGCATGTGTCTTTGCTAGTGAAAGTGCGCACGTAAATACAACCTTCACGTCATGCTCAAAATGGATATGCGAATCGCACGTCAATCCACTGTTTGTCAAAATAATTCTTAATATGACCTCTAAATTTTCTTACGTAATTGCACCTCTATACAGTTCTAGTTCTAAAGCTCTAATTTCAATGAATTTGTGCACCACGCGCATTAACAAAGTGCAATCTTTCCATAATATGCAATGTTCTTGCTAGAAAAGCTCGATAAAAATTTAAATAGAGCAGAACGCGCCGCGCCGCGTCCCGCGGGCCAGGCGTCCGCACGGCTGTCTATTCTTAGCCCTAGCCGAAATCGAGCTACGCACCTTATTTTTTCTGTCGCCCAGAGATCCCCCTGCGTCGGAAATAATCTGACCCATTTTGCCGCGTGACATTCAAACACTGAACTTGAAACTTAAATCGACTATTTAAATTTTGATATTTTTAATGTTCCAGGAAAATCGGCATCTTACTACTTTTTTGCCATTATGTAACCAGTACTTAATTTAACACCTTTAATTTTACAGTGAGCCACTTAATTGGTTCTTAAGTACAATTAAACATGTCGGTATCAGCGCCATCTTTATTATCTTTAGTTGATAACTACTCTGGAGAGGACGAATGCTACGGGATGGACACTTTCTTAATGTGCATAGAAGCCGCAGCTTCATTCAAACCTGACATTACTGATGCGCAACGGCGAGCCATAATAATCTTAAAATTACGTGGCACCGCTAGAGAAGTACTAGCTGCTCAACCAGAACTAACAGAAGGAACATCTGAGGCTCTTATCAAAGCGCTTCGCGATAGATTTGAACCTCTAATTGACCGATACTCAGCACAGCAAAAATTTTCATCATGCATTCAACTTCCAGGCGAATCAGTAATCGAATATTATTTTAGGTTACTTTTAGCAGCGGAAAATTATGCCGCAACCCGTCCCGCTCCAACAGAGGACTTGAAGGAAGCCATCAAGGCGCTGACAAAGATTGAACTTCTAGACCAATTTATGCACGGAATAAATTCTAAATTGCGTCAGTTTGTGCGTTTTCAGCAACCCGCTGATATCGAGACAGCTCTGAGCTTCGCCCGGAAAGAAGAACTCTACCTTTCTCTAGAGACATCGAAAACACCAGCTTCGATAAATTTTGTAACGGCGCAAACAGATAATTCCTCTAGTTTTCAGCAGCAGTGTTCTACGCCTTGTCACGACTATCAAGCGTTATGCAGAGCAGACGCTCAGCCCATGTCCAGCGCCCACTCTGATTCTAAGACTTGTCCTCATAAACTTGCAGTCGTTGCACCTAATTTAGCTGACGTCAAAGAACAAGCCTTTTACGTCAAAATTTTTGACCAAAATGGCTACCGAAACTTTTTGATTGACAGCGCATCAAAAATCAGTGTCATTAATCGATCTTCTGTGAATAATTTAACACCTCTTGCAGATGCAAAGGCATGTGTTTACCAAATACCAGTCATCGGTTACACCAAGGTGACATGTGGTAAGGGACGCCACAATGTTACTTACAACTTTCTCGTCGCCGATGACATGCTTCGATTATGTTGTGATGGTGTGATCGGATCTGATTGGTTGACTAAACATAGCTGCATAGTCGACTTGGGAAAGAAGCGACTTATAGTGCCGAATAAGTTTACGGCAGCTCTACTTCCTGTTGCCATGAAAACGCCAATTTACCAGCTTGGAAAACTTACATGGAACAGTCAGATATTTAATCGGGATTATGGAGCGAACTTGCGCTCTCCCGTACGTACGCACTAATAAGGGAATATGACTCTCCCAATCTCTTTTTAATAGCTCGTCAAGCGTTTTAGACGCGTGTAGCTAGACCCTGATGTAACTGCGGCTGAATCGTCGCCTGCTCAGGCAAAAGGTAATGAAATAGAAATAATGTATGGAAACGAAAATGATATCGTTTGTCCAAATTCAAGCGCAAATAGAACCGCGTAGCCAGACCCTGACGAACCTGCGGCCAAATCGTCGCCTTCTCAGGTGAAAAGGTAACAAAAACAGCAAACAGTCATTCTATATTAGATGAATGAAAACGACAACGGTATAATTTGTCATATACGAGCGTACATAGAAGCGTATAGCCAGACCCTGGAGAATCTGCGATAGTCGCCTTCTCAGGTAAAAAGGTAATAATATTAGTACTTCTATGATGAATGAGTCAAAACGCAAATATTAGCGTAATGTGCGGTAATAACTTCTTGAACAAAATAAGAAACTTACAGAATTTCCAGTCGAACGGAAAATGCTTTGAACAGCAAGTAAATTTACACTAAGTAAAATTACAAATATCCTATTTATAAGAAAATCTTTTCTAGTATTACTTTCCTCAAAGAGCATAAGGACCAACATCAGTTTCTCAAAATGCATCACAGGAAAATTAATTGTAAATCCTTCAATGATTTAGCAAAAACTTAAAAACGTTGCCATTCTTTGATTAAACTTGATCTACAATATTTAACCGTTGGTATTCAATTCATAATGCAGTGTGATAAGTCTCCCACGAATCATTTCCATGATGATTCGTATTTGGACGAGACGACCACTGTTAAAACCCATCCCTGCTCGCGCTTATCCGCTTTTCAACAGAAATAAGAACACTATATGTGATCAATTTTAAGGAATTTCTGTGGTTGTGCAGATTTCATTTTTGTTGCGTTTTACCATCATCATGCAACTGTTATCACTAACTTATGTATGACTCCAACCACAAGCTGCAAGCCACTAACAACGTGCTTATGCAATTTCTTCAAATGTCAGCAAGAAGCTCTTTGCAGTTGCCAAAACGTTGTGGAATTTATTACTAAAATGCAATTAACATTTTAACAAACGTCATATCCACAACAAGGCACAGCAACTATTTGCATGAAAGTAACACCGTTACAGATCACTTCAATGAATTGAGCGAGAGAAAATGCTCAACCTAACACTAACAAAAATGAAAAAAAAAAAAGGGAAGGTGTTTTAATATTTTTCTCTCAATTTAGCGGAAGAGCAGACGGTCGAATGCTATATTCGAAAAAACGGTCAAATGTTATTTGTTATATCGGAATATCTTATCGTAATCGAACCGTTTTCTATTCTTGATATACCTAGCAGTTATTATTGTATTCACATAAGCAAACAATTACTAGTTCAGATTATATCAAATCACCAACAAATTGTGAATATTATTTTTTTCTGTATATCGGTGATATTCAATGATTTCAAACAAATGGAATTCAAGTTTGATGCTGCATCTATTGGTAAAATGATTACTATTTTAACATAAATTCCTACTTATC
>NW_026267208.1:144131-144465 GCF_000697945.3 Frankliniella occidentalis | reverse complement strand
TTGTTTATAGACGATTTCACACTAATTAAATGTAGCCTTTAAACATTACAACGATGATTTGCATAATCAAGCCATAAATGAGCAGCAACAAACTTGCCATAAAAATTAATTATATTTCTAAGTGTAAGAAAAACTTAGTATGTCAGAAATTTCGCTTATCATCTTATCACGTTATGATAACATGCATTCTGGAAACGTCTTTTCTGCCTTTGTCTTCTCTTTTTGTTCCAGGTGCTCGATTCGCGATGTGGCATATTCGGATCCTCGCAGCCAAACCGACGCATTAAATGACATAAGCCGTCGCCTACAGCTGCCCGGAAGCCATGAAACGCCC
>NW_026267208.1:137297-143116 GCF_000697945.3 Frankliniella occidentalis | reverse complement strand
CCTTGATCAATGTGCTTTGTGTACGTCAATCAATGAGGGAGCATACGAACCCATAACAACCCCTCCCACATATAACAACCACACGGAGCGGAGCGTGTCCAGGGCCGCGCCAGAGGCAGCCAGAGGCCGCTCCAGCCAGCCACTTCGGCCGTTCCAGCCAGCCGCGCAGAGGGCCGATCACCAGCCGGCCCAGCCTGCCGATCCGGCCGGCCAGCCGATCCGACCAGCCGATCCGACAAGATAATCCAGTCAGCCGAAATATAATTTATCCAGCCCATCGGATCCAGCCACAGCCCTCGATCGAGCCTGCCACCCGATCAGGGCTGCTGCTAATACCGCACGGGACCACCACTAGATCACAAGTGTGAGAGCGCCGGCCGACGTGCAGACCGCTGTGCTCGAGCCGCTCTCCAGCTCGATGGACTGGCTGGAGGGCGTCGTCGTGGAGGCCACTGGAGGCCGCGCTGGAGCCCCGGCCACTGGAGGCCGGTACGTGCCTCGCGTGCCCGCTCAGGCGGTGCAGGGCTCAGGGGCGTGACGAAGTGGGAGCCAAGCATGACTCAGGTGGAAGGCACGGCACCAAAAGGGAGCAGGGGGAGGGGGATGGGGGCGAGGTCGGGACTCCTGGCCCTGGCCCTGGCCCCGGCTAAGCAGAACAGTGGCCTGCCTAGAGTGGAACGCCCCTTGTCCGGTGTGCCGGCCCGGCGCAGAGGCGCGGAGCGACAGGATCAGCCCGTCAAGAGGGCACACGGGCACAGTAGTGTGAAGAGGCACTTCACCGGCGAGGACACAAAATACGTACGTGGCTGACGCTGCGATTGTGACGGTGTGGCGCCCCCCTGGTTCTGCCCGGGACTGTACCCGTGCCCCCCACTCCCGAGCGCCGTGGCGTGTAATGCAGCGGTTAGGCCATCGCATCACATCACATCAGCCTGCGGCCAGGCCGGGCTGCCAGCCTGTCTTGGAACCCACCTGTCAGCGGCGCGCGTGTGTGTGTGAGTTGCCAGAGCCGAGGCACGGGCAGGTGGTGGATGTGGTGGCGGCGGTGGCGGTGAGCGGCACCTCATCAAACCGTATCCTTTAGCAAAAACAACCCCCAACATGGCGCATTTTGAAAATTCCTCCGAGGTAAATAAATCTCGTTAGACCAAAGGAAACACCTCTAGCACTTGTTAGGCTTCTTCTATTCTTTTTTTCACTTGATCCCTCGCCATTCCCTGGCAATCCCTCCCCCCTCTCTTTTTTCTCTTTTTCCCCCTTTTCTCTGCTCCAGCACGGAAAGTATAAATAAGTACGTACGGCGACGCTGCCACTGCTCCTTTACCTGGAAGAAACTCGATCTCTCGAGCCCGCGTGCCGACGCCAACGCCGACGACAAAAGCCCCTGCTGCCCTTTGGTCGGTGGACGCAGGTCGACGGTCGACGCTAAGGACCCTCGAGATTACAACATCTAGAAATCCACTCAACAGGTCTCCAAAGACCACCTAATGAGAGGAAATAAATAACGACCAGGTCTTGCTCCGTCATTCCTTTTCATTCTTTTTTTTCTCTGGTCTTCTCTCTGTTATTTTCGTCGGGTGTGCGCCGGGTGCGTGTTGCCTGTCGGACGAGGGACGAAAGGGTGAGGGAGACATGTAAACATTCTCCTGGGCGGGGCAGGGCCGGCAGGGCCGGCAGGGCGGGGAGGGACATGCTCGACTTGTCTGGCCGGCCCGGCCCCCCTCAATGAAATAAGCCGTGGGTAAAAAAGACGAGCTCATGTTGTTGGCTTCTGGCGGAGGCATGCTAATGGCAACACCTCGCCCAATGATGACGATTTATCATTTCGTTTCGTAGCAATTATAACATGTAGTGTTTTGGTTTTGTTTCGTTTTTCTTTTCTGAAGCGCCCGTTTACTCCACACTTATATCCTCGCACGTATATGACAAAAACAAATTTGTTTTACATTTATTAACTTACATTAATGTATTCTTTTAATTTCATAGATCCTGTGGACTTGGGAAAAGCAATCGAGAGCGGACTGCAAACTATACCTAGAGTGTCTGGCAAACTTTGTTTTAAAACAGCGTGTGGCATGCGCCCCCCCCCCCACCCCTCCCTCCCCCAGCTCACTTCTAGAAGAGAGGGGCGCGGTGACCCGCGAGCTGAAAATAAAGCAATCTGGTCACGGCCCGGCCGCCGCCTCCGCCGCCCCCGCCCTCGCCTCTCACGAGCGCGTCGTCCATTCGCACCGAATCGTTTCGATAGCCGTCAATAAGAATCCACCGTGTGCTTCGCATCAAAAGGAGCGGGGTGGAGGGGGAATAATTGCACGGTGACACCGCCGACTTCAAGGACGTGGGGGGGAAGATGATGCACCGTTTTGTTTCGCGCGAAGTGAAGTGAAACTCTATGAGCAAACAAGCGGCGAGACGAGTCCGAGCCCCGCGAGCCCTGCAAAAGAGCACCGCGTCGTCGCCCTAGGCCTAGGCATCCCCGAGCCTAGCGTTGCTGTGGCTGGGGGACCAGCAACCAGCAAGCAGCAGGGCGCAGCACGGCCGCCGACACCTCGGCACGACGTGACGGGGATACCTTCAGCCGCGCTCTTTCTTCTCCCTTTTCACAGACAGTTTCGCCCCTTCACCCCTCTCCGCCATCCACACTATAAATTCTCTCTCCTCTCTGTGCTCCTCACGCACGTGCACACACACATACTCAAACACTCTCACACACACACACACACACACAACCTCGTACCAACCAGGACGCAGCGTGTTCACTGTGTAAACTCGGAGCTCACGTTGTCAGACACGAAATTATATATGAAGTGTGAAAACACAGTTTGAGTTCCATATTTTTATTACTTCGGGCCTTCCCTTCCCACCTGCCCTTCCGCCCCCGCCCCACCCTTTCCTCCCTTTTCATCTCGTCTCTCTGTTCCCTTCTCCTTCACTCCCCCAAGTTGAGGTGGGGGGAGGGGGGGGGGCAAAGCTGAGAGTCTCGATCGCTTTTTAAAATTCTCGTGCCGAGCTAGTGCCGAGCGAAGGCGAGAGGGCGAAGGGCTAAAAAGGGGGAGACCGGAGGGGGGGAGGCGGACTTGGGGCTGAGAGGCAGGTGGCGGTGCCAAGGTTGTGCGTGCGTGTAGCGCAGAAGGAGAGGGGAAGGGGGGCCTCTTTGCACACGAGGGCGGCTAACGCTGGATGTAAGGTGGTGGTTTATCCCCGCTGATATAAAGAGCACTTCCCTCCCCGACCCATAACTGGTGTTTGGCACGCCTCCCGACGGCCCCCGCCCCACCGCGCCACGCCCCACCACGCCCCGCCACGCCCACTGATTACCGTGGCATGGGCCGAGAGCCGTGCCGCCATGCGGGGTTTCTTGAGTGCTGGCCTTTCGGCCCCCCTACCCCTATCCCCCTATGCCCCCCTCCCCGACCCTCCAAACCCCGCCTCGCCAGACAGCGGCGCTGTGTCGGGAATTGAAAGTGTTGGCGAGCCCGTGCTTCACAACTCGTACGCCCGTCCCGCCGCGCCACGCCTAGCCCGCCGGCCACACCACACAGCCGTGCGGGGCCCCAACCGCAGCAAGACCACAGCAGGGGCGCGGCGCGGGCGGGCGCGGCTGGCGGGGCCCCGCGGCGGGGGCAGAGCCGAGCGGAGGCGGGGCGAGGGGGAGAGGTCGGCTCCCCTGCACGCCCCCACTGCTGACACCGTGCTGCGGTTGAACAGGGCCCCGAGCAGGGCCCCGGGCAGGGCGCGCACAGAGGTAGCGGAGCTGTTGGCCGCACTACCCCCTCCCGGCCTGCCTCGGCCTGCCCCGCCACGACCCCGATTATATTGTGATGAACAGCACGGCGAGTCGTTTTGGCGCGAAAAGGGGGATGGATTCCATTGGAGGGGCGTCGGGATGGAGAGAAGGGGGAGTGCGGACTGCTACAACTTTATTGGGCGGCGGAAACCAAAATTTATCGTCGAGTTCCGAGTTGGTAATATTGCACTCCGTCCGCTACCCTTCCCTCAACGCGCTAAAGGGGGCGGATCGCCTGCGAGTGCCCACTCTCGCATGTGTGCGCATGTGTGCATTTGTGTTTGTGTGCTGGGGGGATGCGGGCCAAGATTTGATTTAATTGGTCACCAGAACGACACAAAAACGTCATCAAACATTATCAAACATAATGAAACATCATCAGAACATCATCAAACATCATCAGAACATCATATGACATCATTACACATCAGCAGACATCAGTAGACATCATCAAACATCAGCAGACATCATCAAGCATCAGCAGACATTGTCAAACATCAGCAGAACATCACCAAACGTCACAAGAATATCAGCAGACATCATCAAACATCTTCCCAAACAGTTTCGCTTCTAGCAAAGGCCCGCCCTTCTTGGGCAGGTGAACACCGTGAGCCTTTACTTACCTTCCCCCTCACCCTCCCTCCCCATCCCAACCCCGTATGCCTCACAGCACTATATGCCGCTTCTTCATAATCCCCATATAAAAGTTTGTGCCGATGGCGGCAAGGCGGCATAGCTCATAGTTATTGAAGTTCCCCCTCACCGCCGTGGGGGAAGGGAAGAAAGAGGGAGCGGTGCAGAATCCTACATCATAATACACTACAGACGATTCAAGGTATGCGATACGTAATACCTATGAATCCAAATACGTTATAATATTCCAAAGCCCACAGTCCAATGAACTCAGCCGAAGTGGCTGCAGGGGTTGCAGCTATGAGCTGTACCGAATGCATGGGTGTGGGCGCGGGGTTGCCTGGGACTGCATTGACCAGCGGTTAGCCACTTGGATGGCTGGGCGGTTAAAGGTTGACGGGGTTTTTCACTCAGCCATTACATACATAATCCTGTACCTCGTCGGGGATGTGCTCTTCCGCTCAACGAACCGTCTTTGCCTCCTCATGAGGGGAAAGAATCGATGTGTATGTAATGTAAGGAAGAGAAGGAGAGATCGGGATATCGATAGAGGGGGAGAGCAGAGAGGGCCACGTCATGCACGAGGACGTGCGCAGAGTCGGCACAGAGGGCTCCGCTCGGGGCTCCACTCGGGGCTCCGCATCTCCTCCAGGAACAATACGACATGAGAGGACGGCGAGCGATCACTCTGCTTATACAAAAGCAGTGCACGAGAGCAGGAGAGAGAGGGGGGAGGGAGAGAGAGGCAGAGAAGGGGCGGGGGCAGAAGAGACGAGGGTGGCGGGGAGAAGGAGAGAAAAATGGAAAGAGAAAGAGACAGCGACATAAATAAATTAAGAATAAATTGAGAGTGGCGAACCGATCCACCAGAGTGGATTGCTGTACGCGGAAAGAATACCTCCTCGTCCCACTCCTCGTTGCTTTTCTCTTCTGGTCCGCCCCGCCATACTGCCGCTCGGCCCTCCGTTTTGTTTTGTTTTCGTTTATCCCTGTTCTGCGATGCTGTCGTAATGCGGACCGCTTTTTGCCGGCAGCGGGCCGGCGGCGGCGGCACGGGTATGTCCTGCTGTCGGGACGGGGGGCGGGGGGTGCTGGAGGCTGGAGGGGTGGAGGGGGGTACTGGAGCCGTCAAACTATGCAAGTACCTCATTTGGAGCGCACGGCGAGTGGAGAGCGCGGCTCGAGCGAGTCGGGTCGACACTACGGACCGGGAGCAGACCACCCCTCTCCCCCCAACACGGTCCTCATCCCCGCGAGCTCGCGGCCGCGCCCGACCCGTTTGGCATTTAGCTTTTTGACCGCATATGGCCCGGCGTAAACGTTAACCCGATTAAAGATGATTAAACCCGGCGCCGCACACACGCACACCCACACACACACGCACACACACGCACACACA
>NW_026267208.1:135380-136617 GCF_000697945.3 Frankliniella occidentalis | reverse complement strand
CCCCGCCCCCCTGGCCCCTGGCCTGGCCCCGTGCCACATTCATATCATTAGGACTCGACGGGGTAAGCGCCGCGTCGTCCGTCCGTCCACCTCGTCCATGTCCGTCCGCCCGTCTGCCCAAGTCCGTCCGTTCTCCGCAAAACGCCCCACGCCGGGCGGTAGCACGAATAACATTGCGGCCGAGCAAGGTCTCAACTTGAAACGAGAAAACACGACCGGAGCAACGAAACAAAAGCAGAAGGAGTTGAACGCGACCGAGGGGACGGAAAGGGGGGGGGGAGGAGTGGGTAGAATCTGTACAGTACGGCAGTGTGTGTGTGTGCTGTGGTGAGGACACTCGTCGAGGAGAAACAGAAGGCTACGACATAAGCAGCGGCGCAACCGCAACTCCAAGAGTGCAGGAGGAGGACCGGGCCGTCCGCGCACACAGGCACGATGCGGTGCGGCGAATTCCGCCAGCTGCGGTTTTGTGTGAGTTGCGCTCGCGCGTATGTGTGTGTATGAGTCAGAGAGAGAGAGCGAGAGAGGATAGAGCGACGGGGATACGTGCCTCGACGTGCACACAAGTAGTGGTCAAACGTTAGGAGCATGACAAGCGGCATCCGACCCGACCCTCGCCTGCCGCCGCTGCACATCCCACAGGGGTTTCATACCACCTCCTTCATACACAACCGAACGCCCCGGGCGCACCCCCCCCCTTTCGCCGTATCTCCTCTCCTCCCCTGCCTGCACGCCATGGGGAAGAAGAACTGCCCTCCTGCATCGTCTCCATGCTGCTGCACACCTCTCGGCACGGCGGGCGGGCCGAGGCGGCCGTCCGGGATGGGATAGAGGACGGCGGACGGCGGGGTCCCCGCTGCGCCGAGTCTGTAGTACCCCTCTGCCCATCCGACGTGTTGTCTGGCTGCGTCTCTTCCTCCCTCCCCGTCTCCCCCCTGCTCGCTTGCTCGCTCATGCTCCCTCGCGTGTTTACCACTAATTATCTCGCTCTGCTAAGTGTAGAACGGCCGCCTACACATCCAGCAGCTCGCTTTAGCATTAGTGGCTCTCTTGCTCTCTCTCTCTGTCTCTTTGCTCCCCCCTGAAGCTTCATGCTCTACGTGCGGTGCCGTTGCGCTTCTCTAAGTTTGCGCTCTCTATGGCTTTGGCTTCTTTCAGACCCCCTCTTCAAACTTCAATATGCTTGCCTTAAAAAAATCTCCTAAAATATCATAATAATTTCGTTGAAAAAAAAAGA
>NW_026267208.1:128743-135010 GCF_000697945.3 Frankliniella occidentalis | reverse complement strand
AGAAGAAGAAGAAGAAGAAGAAGAAGAAGAAGAAGAAGAAGAAGAAGAAGAAGAAGAAGAAGAAGAAGAAGAAGAAGAAGAGGAAGAAGAAGAAGAAGAAGAAGAAGAAGAAGAAGAAGAAGAAGAAGAAGAAGAAAATAGAAGAAGAAGAGTGCTGGCAGAGGTGGTGGTGATGTTGTACTCTAATTTGTGCTCTCAATCTGCTGGTGTTGGCCGCCTCACTTGTAGCTGCCCTTTGTCACCCCCCACCTCCCCCTCTCACGCCAGAAGTGGCGCCCCTACTGCCCCCATCCGGGAGTGGAATGCAGATTGTAAAGCGTCGAAAATGAATTTGTCGGCCGGCTGGTGCTGGGCTGGGGCTACCACCAGGGGTCTGTCGTAGGGGACTCCTCCATCGCACCGTCGGCATGCCCGCCGATGACGGGGTGGTCGAGGCCCGGGGTCCACTGGGGCTCCTATCGGAGCGGGACTCGGGACAGGAAACGCACATAATGAGGGTGCAGCTCCCCCGCCTTCTCCCGCGAGCTCAGAGTGTGTGATACGAGTTCGACACGAGGATAAGGCTGACGGCCAGTGAGTGTAATTAAGTTCTCTCTTGAATATGAAAACAAACCAAGAAGTACTGCCAATGGGTCATCCAGAAAGTAGCCTATACGTTCGTCCTCCGTCGTTACACAAACCGGCAAAGTTCATATTTTATACGAGCTCTCATAGTGCCTGGTAGGTAGGCAACATCTTGTCTTCACTACGTGGGTGTGCTGCAGTGTGGCCTACCCCACGTCTCGCAGGCGCCGAGCTTCCGTCATTTGGCGAATGAATCTACGGAAAAACGGACATAAACCGACCGGGCTCCGCTGCCTGCTCTGCTGCCCCAGAGTCCGAGGTAGCTGACACAGCCAAACGATTACATCATACATTGGTTCAGTGCTGCCTGTATCATCTGCTAGAAAGTGTGTTCTACACCCTCTGGGGTTTGGCCCCGGTCGTGGGTCGCGCCTTGCAGACAGACGTGTTGTCGCTCCTCGGCGATAACACGTCGCTCGCTCACTCGAGGAGCGGCAGGGAGCAAGGAGAAGGAGTGCGGTGGTTATCATCCCCATAGTCTCGCCTGGTCTGGCCCGAGGGCGGGTTTGTGTAATCTGATGAGGGCGGTAGGGGCGGCGGGGGGCGCGCGGCATGTGGCGTGCCGCGGCATGCATGTGGGTATCTGCTGCTCGCGCCTCGCCACGCCGCTCTCGCTCGCTGCGAGTGACGGCAACGTCTATGACGCCCGGCACGATTGGCTGACAGGACTGACGGCATACCACCTGCACTAATCTTGCTCACAAGATCTGTATGGGGATTGTGCCGACCGAAATAAAAATGCACGCGACGAATATAGTTTGGCCACGGTGTTTCAATTTCGTTTCTCTCCCGCGTATATAGCGCGCGCTACAAAATAAAAGATGTAGCCCTTTTCGTTTTCTTTCGCGAGGAATTAATTGATTCCTTTTGTTCAATGAGGTTGTTCCGCGCCGATCAGCAGCGCCTCTCTCTCTTAGACAGGCCGTGTCCGTGTTGTTGTCGGCGGCGCCTAATTGCCATCAGGACCAGCTCCTCTCGCCTCGACGGAAGGCTCGGCGTGGCGTGGCGTGGCGGCGCTGGACCTCCTCCTGATGAGTCATTGCCATCACCTCGCGGCCGCCGGGCCGGGGCGGCGGTGCGGGGAATCAATAAAGCAGTAAAGTGCCCCGCGCGGCTGGTGCTGCCGCGCGGTCTTTTGTGTGCCATAGGCGAAGCAGGCAGGGCGGAGGGGAGGGAAGACCACACGAGGGAGATTGGTGTCTGGGGGACCCCGGGGGACCCCGGCGGCGGCGCCCGGGGCTCATTGTTGTCTTCAAGGAGGCAGGGGCCCCCTGCCTGCTGTACAAACCTCACTCTCGCATACTCTGACAACTCTCTCGCACACTCACACACATAAGAGACACACCATCTTCACCACTTTCCAACTAATCTAAAACAAAGATGACTTCTTACAAATGTAAAATTTACATGATCTATAAAATGTTATATACCCGACGCCGTTGTCGGGCACCGATCGAGGCCGGGGCGGGGCAGGCCTTCTCTTCGGGAGCCTCACCGACGCACCAACGCTGTTGGTGCGGTCCGGCGTGCCCGGCGCGCCTGTGCCGTAAACCTCTTTTCACCTTCGGGCGCTCGAGGCGCAGCAGCAGCGGCAGCGGCAGCGGCAGCGGCAGCGGCAGCGGCAGCGGCAGCGGCAGCGGCAGCGGCAGCGGCAGCGGCAGCAGCACCGACGGCCGCCTCTCTCCGCCTGGGAATCAAATAAAATCGACGCGGGGCTGAGTAACGACGCGCCTGCTGTAAAGACTCTGGCTGCGGCCGATAACGCGCGGCACGTAAGCCCGGCGGGCGCGGCGCCTAGTTACGAGGGTCCAACGCCGGGCCTGCCGCTCCGGGCACTCCGGCCCCGCCGCCAGGTGGAGCAGGCCGTGCCAGAGCGCAGCAGCGCCAGCGAGACCCGCTGAGTTTACAATCAAGTGAATGAAAAGTAATGACGGCCATAACCCCTCTGGCCCTGTTAGCCAGCTGTTAGCTAGGCGGCGGCTAGTGTTCGCACGCGTGTTCTAGTGGCTACAGTCATTTCGGCTCGCCGCCGCGACGCTGCATGAGCGCGCGTAATTTCTCCCGTCTCCGCCTCGATAATGTGCCCAGGGTTTTGCCCGTAAAGTATTTCCTGGTGCCGGAGTGCCTCGACGCATCGGCTCGCCGGCCGGGACTGCCCCGCGCCGCGCCGCCGCACTCCCCTCTCGCGCGACCGTGAAGGAAGTCTGCCCTGGCCTTTTATTGCACATTTAGCTCGAGTGAATCAACATTAATTTGAGCCTCGGCACTGCGTCTCGGCCAAGGGGCCGGCCCGTGGGGAGGAGGAAGAGCTTCGTCGCGAATAAATTGTAATTAGCTTGTGATCGCCAGGCCGGCCCCTCCTTTCCTCCCCAGCATCTTCTCCTCGCTCGGCGGGCCGGGGGCCGCAGCGAGCCCAGGTCTGTTGATTTCCGATAATCACCGCAAGATTATTGCGAGTGCTAGCTTTTCTCATCCTCAGAGAACCCCGCTTGTTATTTTTTATTTTTTTCACGGACAGCAAGAAGATGGGTGAGAGCAAAGAGCATCTTTCTGCGCCTCTCTCTCTCTCCCTCCCTCTCTCTCTCTCTCTCTCTCTTGCCGCTTTTATCTCACCCCCTTCTCCTGCTGCCCGGGTTGCCTCCTTTTTGCCCCATCAAGGATTGTAATGAGTAGTGATATAAGAAGCAGCAGGACGCGCTCGCCTCTCTCCTGGCCTGGCACTCCACCCCTTCCCTCCCCCTCTCCTGGCTTCAGCCCTGACTCGGCGGGGCGGGGAAGCCGGTGTAGATAAACCGTAATGGGCGTAAACAGACAGGCGGCCCGGCGTTGGCCCGAGACTGCTGCTGTCCTCGTCTGTCAGGAGTTAGGCCCTTCTTCGTGTGGTATGGGGCGGGGAGCCCCCCCCCCCCCTCTTTCTTTCTCTCTTGCACACCATCTCTCTCACTCAAACACACACGAGCACGTCACACCGCACCACGCCCACACAGCTCCTGAGAGAGATGGTCTGCACACTGGAGATTACTCCAAAGTAATGCTGCTTGGATTTGGAATTCAAGAGAGTGGCGCGCTCGGGTGTGTACGACAGATAAGTGGAGAGAGAGAGAGGAGGGGGAGGGGGAGACAGAGGAGAGACAGTGAAAGAGAGGCAGAGGCGCTGGGAGAGCCTGGGAGAGAGGGGACGAGAGGGAGAGAGAGAAAGCTATTCTACGGGACTTACATTTGCTGACTACCTAAGTGTCGTCGCGCTTTTAAACTGGCGGCCCGCGCAGCGCCACTCCAGCCGCAGGCGAGGCGGTGCGAGGCGTCTGCTGCGAGGCCTGGGCTGGGAAGTAATTCCCTGAGAAGCAAAGCAGTCTACATTTGCAGGGAGCAAGGAGAGAGGGAGAGAGTGCGGGGGTGAGGGGGCGCCAGGAAGACGGGCGAAGGCGGGGGGAGGTGGCGAGGGAAGAGGAATGCTAACTAAAAGGGAGAAATGAATAAAGGGACGCCTGACAAGGGGGGTTGGTTGGGGGTTGGGTGTGAGAAGGGGACGAAGCCACGGCCCTATTTCTGCTCGTTGTTGTGGAAAGTAAGGCGCAAGAGCGAAAGAGGAGGAAGATTGGGGCGGGGAGGACAAGAACAGGGGAGGAGAGTGGATGAAGACAGATGTAGTGGCGACGAGGGGCTGCGGAGGAGCACCTAACTTATGCATGTGCCGTTGGGCCGCGCCGAGGCAGCGGCGGGAAAACTCGGCAGAAGGAAAAATATGAAAAGAGAGAGGAGAGGCTCCAGCAGGAAACTGAGCGGCCAGTATTCGAACCAGCGAACACAGGGGCGGGGGAAATGATGCGAGGGGGGATGAAAGAAAAGGCCGTTTCCTGCTGGTCTCCCCCCTCTCTCCCGGCCGCCCCGCCCCGCGGAACCCCTTCGGCCCGGCGGGCTCGGCACAAAGAGGAGGGCGGCGGGGAGCGCGGCACTGCCAACCTTTGCAGACTTTGAAAAAGACATCATTTATGCGGAATATAAGGACCGTCCCTCCGGAGAGGAGCGGACGTAGCGGAGCGGAGTTGGGGCGGCCGCGGCGGGAGAGCGCGTGCGGGAGCGGCAAGAGAGAAGGAAAACGCGAGCGGGCGGGGCGATAAAAGGAGTAGGGGGAGCTGAAATGATTAAATCGCCTTCCGACCGACCGACAGTGTCACACTCTAGAGGATAGACAATAAAACGCTGTGCCAGGATTAATTGCTAATTAGGCTCACGATCGTGCTCGGCTCTGCTGAGCCTCGCCCGGGTGCTCGGCCCTGCCGCGCGTCTCGGCGGCGCTAAGGCATGCCCGCGGAGGGGCGGGGTGGGGTGGTGGAGCGGGGTGGGGCAGCCTGGCGTGGCGACACAGGAGCAAGGCGAGGTGGCAAAAAGGATGAAACCTCGTCGCTCGGCGTCGCAGGCGAGGCGAGGCGGGCTCCCTCATGCCGTAGAGGGAGGTCCTCACCTCCTCTTACCCGCCACCGCCCCTCCCTCCCATCCTCCTCCTCCCCATTTCCTCTTGCCTAGTTTTGCTCGCCAAGCTATTCCAACTCGTGTGGTGTATACAGCCTACTTTTATTCTACAGAGCAAGCGAGCAAGCGCGGCGAGCCTTCCTGCTCCCCGAGCTAGCAGAGGCACCCGACGCGCGAGAGGGGGAGCGCGGTGTGGTGCGCGGCACCCCCCTGGCCCTCCCTTGCCCCTCGCCCCTCAGCCCGGGTCTCGCTCGGCTCTCGACTCCACGTGGAGTCGGTCGTTGCCGGGCAACAAGGCTGGCGGGCCGTGGCGGCGCGCACCCCCATTGGTCGGCGGCGCGCTGCCATTGGCGCGCGCGCCGAAAGTTTCCCCGCCTTTCCTGCCCCGCGTTATTGTGCTGCTCCCCGCAGTTCCCCCACGGTCCCCGCAGCGGGGAGCGGCGCTGCGCGGCGCGGCGCGAGCCTCGCCTCCGCATTGGTCAAGTGGCGCCGAGCGCGCGCCGCCATTGGCCGCCGACTCCACGTGGAGCAGAGCGAGCAGCGCCGAGCGGAGCGCTTTCTCTGTCTTGCAGAGGCGGCGGCGGTGGGCGCGGCGGTGGCGGCAGCGAGGTTCTGAAACGTTGCTTGTGGAAGTAGGGGGTGATACTGGCAATCACATGGGGCTGCTGGGTTAGGTTGGGGCTGCGCGCCGGGCTGGGGAGCGGCGGCCGGGGTAGGGTCGCTGTTGCTGATACGGCTGCCATATTCGGCTGAAAAATGAATGCCGAGCGCTCCACTGCTCGCTGAAAGGGAGTGCCGATGCAGAGTGAGATGGAGACGGAGAGAGGGGGAGTGGAGGGGAAGAGTCTTGTGCGCTCCGCTGTTGATGGAATGAACGCGGCGAGTAGAGCAAGTGTTCGAGTGGAGGCCCGACAGACTGCTCGTGCTCGTCGTGGGGAGGCGGGGGCTGGCGGGGGCCCCACGGCGAGCCGCCTGCACGGCGCGGGAGGCGCGACGGGCCGCGGACGCCACGCCGCGCCGCACCGCTAGCACTACTTGTGCCTTAAAATACCTGACGGTGAGCGCGGGAGAGAGACGGACTGGCGGGAAGCTACAGAGGGAGAGAGAGGAGATGAAGCGAGGTGGGAGCACTGCTGCGCTGGCAGGCGACAGTCCGGGGGGCCGGGGGGG
>NW_026267208.1:110681-123448 GCF_000697945.3 Frankliniella occidentalis | reverse complement strand
CCCCCCCCCTTGTCTCCCTCCGGGCTCCTCTCTCGCTCCCGTGCCTCTTTTATTTCGTTTTCTCGTGAAGAGGGTCTGGGTATAGAGAGGGCCCCCCGCCCGCCAGTGTGTGTGTGCGTGTGCGCGCGCGGTGTGCCCCACCGGGATGAGTCCGGGCCGAACAAGTTTATATCTCTCGTAAAAGTTGTAACAAAGGCATTCTACGGCGTGTCCCCAGCTGGCCGTGTGTGTGTGTGCGCGCGCGCGCAGAAGTGATGGTTTCTCTGAATCGCATCAATGGGGGGAGGCTTGCGGGCTGCATGGGCCGGAGGGTGACCGAGGCCGCCCCACCCGCAAGCAAGGTGAGGCAGGGGCAGATAAAATGGCCAGACGGACTCCTTTTCATCGGCGAGCTCAACGGCTCGCATTTGCTCTCACCGTTGCATCGATGCGGCTGTTCTATGGTGGTTGTTAGAATGGAAACAGCGGTGTCTCACTGCTGCTGCGAGCTGCAACAGTGGGATCCCACTATGTGTCGACTTCTCGTTGGGACTGTTGACTTGTAGCATTTTCAGAGCACCTGTTGGAACTGAATCCGGGCGTCCGCGTCCGGCTGCCGCTTCTGAATCAACCAGCCTTCCCCCGCTTCCACTTTCCCCTCCCCCCTCTCTCTTGGCCGACATGCTAATGTGGGAATAGCGGGCTATCTCTTTCCTCCTCGTGTATACCTTTCAATCCGCCCGGTTCACACCTCCTGGGGTCCCCGGCCCGCCCGGCCCGTGTAATGGACGGTGGGCGTGGCGTGGCGCAGCATGGCGTGGCTTGGCGTGGCGCGCCGCCGTGGTAATTTGCCGGTCGCGTCCGCTGCCTCCCGGTGCCGGTCTGGCGCGATTGATCACTCTCTCTAGACCCGTGTCCGTCCCGCCTCCGCTCGGCTGGGCCGTCCGGCGCCCCCGGGGCCTCCGGGTCCGGGCGTCTGACACGCTGCTATGCTGCGCCGACACGCCGGCCGGCGCCACCGGTGTTACCACCGTCTCCCGTCCGCCGAACCCGTAACGGGGCTTTTGGTGTTTGGCACTGGCGTCAGGAGGCTCCTTCTTGTTGAGATGACTGCGAGGAACCGCCTCAACCAACTTGCAATAAGCACACGCACACTTTTGGAAACTTCTAAAGTTCTAGGGTACCTCGCCCACTTTCGATGACATTTCGACAAATTTGAAGCTTGTTGGATTTTAAGATCGTTTTGTTTCGACACACCTTTGAATGTGGCTATATCTGTACCCGAAGGTTAAAGTTTGCCCTTTTTTAATAAAGATTGCCTCGATTGCCGTTCCAGTTTTGATAAGCCGGTTTACGAACGATTGCGATGTAGAGGGGGGCTATTATCTGACCGTGGGTGCCCGGCAGCATGGCACCAGGGTCGTTATCCGGATCAGAGTTGGCGGATCCGTGTGTCTCTGTAGGTCTGTGGCCCTGCCGCGGTATCTTGTGGTCGCCGACCGCGGTCTGCGGTTGGAGTGCATCTGAACGACAGGGCCGCCACCTCAACGAGGAGGGGATGCCAAGAGCCAGAGCTTCGTCACAGCACCCGAAGGCTAACGCACCTGAAGCAATCAGGGTGGCCACTCTCCGGGAACGTCCCGGAAACTGGGAACATGATGCTCTGAATTTTTCGACGTCGGAATATCGAAGGATAACGTTTCTTCGTTGTCATCAAAAATTGATTAACTTCAGCTGAACTTCTAGAAGTATTATTAGGACTAGTTTACAACTATTTCGCTTTGAAATAGCAAATTGCTTTATTTTTGACTACGGAGAAGTGTTCTGATTATACCGTTGCTCCGCACCGAGCAAGAGTTGGGAAATCAGAAAATATGTTTAACAGTGTCTTAACTGCATATGGGACATTGAGTTCTGCGGTTCTTTGTGAGGACCATCTTCGTTCGCCACCCACAACTGTAGAACGGTTCAGTAAATATATTTCAAGTGGTGCCGAAAAGCCTTAAACTTGTTTTGCGATCTAGGCAAATTAAATTTTGATTTTTGGTAAAAAAAAATTCGCTCAGGAATCCGAAAGGCTACTGGGAAGTGGCCACCCTGCTTCCAATGCACTTCATCGTGAGGGTCTTGATTGTCCTTCCCCGTACTGACCATGATATTACACTCAACACCGTGCTCTGTGTCGTCAAGACCTCTCTCAGAAAGTTTGACACTGTTCTCGCCTAGGATAACTCGCATCTCGAGTGCCTCTCGAAATTATCGCCCGTGGGGAGGGGAAGGGGGGCGGGTGGTGCAAGTGGGGATGTCACGAAGGTAGGGAAGTAGAGACAGGTGCACGGACGATAGGGGCAGCAAACGAGATAATCGGACAGAGAATCATTCATAGAATCACTCCACTTGCCCACTCGTCCGCAATGACTCGATTGCTGTCGAAGCGTTGGCGACAGATCCTGTTTGTTTGCACAGTGCACCAAAAATATTTCTTTTTATGCCACGTTGGAGAACCCACTATTAAACATCGCCTCCTCGTCAGTCGGACCTACAAACGCGCCTGCTGTGCACGTTGTCGCTTGCCTCACACTCCTGTGCAACCGTAGAGTAATTGTTTCCTCCTTACAAAAATATTGACGTAAATTACAACAATTGGGCAAGCTTTTTGGGGAGGGGGAAATGTTCTTTAGTTTATTGATTTCCACAAAAACCGGCGAAGAGTTCTGTTGATTTTTTTCACAACGAATTCTTATTCGTGAAGGTCTGTTTTTTTTTTTTTTTTTTTTTTTTTTTTTTTTAACCTAGAAAAACGTGTGAACGTCATTTGCGATTACGGAAACACTGCCTCAAACTTTCCGCAGCAGTTAGATTTGCAGACGGAAGTCTGACAGTTTTAACAAACTTCCACAACAATGTAGGTCTGGGCGATTGCCTCATGTATAGCGATAACGATATTGGTCCGTCGGTCGCAGCTGGATTGCGTGAGGCGATGAGTCGCTGAAAGGTCCGGGCTTGTTTGAAAAGACTTAGGTGGACTTAGCTATCAGCTTGCGCATACAGAGCGGGCCGGCCCGCGCAGCAACACGCGCCAAACTTGTCCGTCGCGCTACTGCACGGCGCAGGGGCCCGGCCGGGCATGCCAACCAGTAAGAAAACGTCGACCGAGTTTTTCTGTACTCTGTTGAAAATTTGTTGGGATTGCGCCATGATTCACTTTCATCGCGTCCTGGAAATGTCCAGAGTTCTTGTGATATTCTTTGAATTGAATATAAGCAGCCCGTTAAAAGGGCCCTGTTTTGGTTCGTCCACAGAATATCTAGCAGCTTACAGTATTTCGAACATCTATACAGTTGGCTGCTCATTCACCTAATAGTCTAATCACGTAATTTTGACATGGTCGACCCAGGCCTGGCTGAATAACCCTAACCCATGCGGTAAAAGAAAGGGTGATTATTTTGAAGAGGAAATTAACTTTAAAGAACTTCTTTCGTCACCCGAAAAAGTACCCTAAACTGTTTTGTCTTAGAGGCAATCGAACGTGTCACATGCACCGTCTGCACTGTCATGCCAGTTGTCTGGTTTGGCTCTGCTCCTACAATAATGTGCCTGTAAGAAGACTCTACTTACCAGCTTGCTTGCTTAGGTGCTTGCTTTCACGCTGATGGAGCAGCATGCTAAGCACACTGTTTGATTAGGGTGTGTTTGCTCAGGGGCACAGGGCACACTGCAAACCTTTGGGTGAGGTGTCGTGCTCGAAATGGCTGAGACAATTTTGCCTCGTTCTATAAGCCTCGCCCTATTTGAGTCATAAGCACGAAATTCTCGTGTCACTCTGAGGGAAGTAGATTTTCCTGACCTCGCACATTATCAGTGAGGAACCTTACTTTGGGTGAGAACCGTAAATTATCACTGAAAACCTTTGAGTGAGGTTCGTGCTCGCAATGAGTGAGACAATTTTGCCTCGCTCAGTTAGAGCGATGACTATAAGGCTCACCCTATTTGAGTCATATGCACCGAATTCTCACTCTGGAAGAGTAAGATTTCCCTGACCTCGCCCAATTGCAGCGAGGAACCTCACTCTCATTGGGTGAGGACCGCAAATTATGACTCAAATTGAGTGAGAGTCAGATACCTCGCTCTCAGGAGAGTAAGTTTTTTTTTGTGTCACGTGTCACTGATCTCACTCTCCTGAGAGTAAGATATCTCACTCTGGTATTTTCAGTGATGACTCAAATTGAGTGAGGAAAATCATCTTGGCCTCAGGAGAGTCACTGATATGGCTCTCCTGAGAGCAAGAATTCTGACTAACATTTTCCGTGCACTGCTGATCAGCATAATTTTCAGAATACTTGAAAGTTTTTAACTCGGTAGCTGTGCATCTGTAGCACCTGTAAGAGTGGTGCGAGTCAACTGGGGAAAAAAGGTTGGACTCGAAGGCATCACAAATTACCACCCCTTGCAAAGGCTTTAAAACTGCCCACAGGTGTTAAAATGTAATGCCTTTGGACACTTTTGTGCCTCTCCAAAGGCATTACAATTTAACACTAGAGAGGCATTAAGTCCTACCTTAGTTTTTCAGTGTATTTAACTTGCGGTGTTAGTATTTCAGAATGAGAGTGAAGGTGGCGTCTGACACGTACGTCAAATCAAGCGCGACACTCCTTCCACCCACGTATTAAAGTGGGGATATAGATAAAGCACGAGCACTGCAGAGAGAGCCGAAAATACTGTTTTCATAGAACATTAATAACAACCGCCGCTGATGAGCCAGTTTTGAAGAAAAGGAAAATGACCCTGGTTATTCTCGTTTTTAGCAAAACTACATTAAAATATTAGGCTTGGGCATGCAAACACAAATTCAGGAAAATCAGACAAACTTCTTGGTAATGTAAAGTTTGTTATTTTTGGATGTTATATAGCCCCTCTATGATTTTGTATTTGCAGGGCAAGACAATCCGACAATCCCCATGCTTTGTTGTAAAGGCTAAGTTTTACCTTCCTAAATGTACTTCGTCCTCTCATAAATTTTTTGGGCAAATTCTTGTATTTGTACGTTGCTTACTATCATTTTAAACTGGAAATTGTGTGGAATTTTCTACGACTGATTTTTAATATTCGGCATTGTCCTTATGTAAATTGCCCAAGCTTTTTGCGCAACATGACCACCGAGATTTTTATGGATTTTAGGCCACTTCTTCCAGCTGATGATGGTGGCTCTCATGCATAATTCGAAATCTATTGATGTTGAAGTGTAAAATTTAAATTATGCGCGTCGAAGTAACAATTTGTTTTTCTTATCTTTCCAGAGTATATCACCTCGGAGTGTGTCTGGCTCAAGAGAAATATCACCTTATGTAAGTATGGCATAATCTTTCAACATCATAACTGCAAGTGCTTGAAGATCAAACTTCTAGTCGACTGCGAACTAGCGAATTTCGAACAGACTTCAGCAGTCGGCTAATTTTTGTCCTTCGGTAATTCACATTGAAACTTGCTCTTGTCTGGTTGGTTTTCGTGACAAGCAACAATGCTAAACTCACGGCTTTAGCAAATAACGTCGTTAAATGGAATAAAACAACCAATCTTGTGGTGTTTTTACGTCAGTAAATTCCTAGCTGAAAACATAAGCATGTCATCGAGATGAGATACCGTCGAAAGCAACTGTGCCCGCCCGCCGCCGCCCGCGCAACCGCGCCGTGCATTACCCATGAAGAGGGCTTTCGAACTACTTGGCATTAAGTCGCAATAATCTAAAGCCCCTCCATGGATGGGTTTTCGTTTCTTTTATTTTTTTGTGACGTCTTGCGATTTGTGCTCGGAAGTGGTTAGTTACGTGCTCTAGACAGCCACCAGTGGGTGGGGTGGGGGGGTGTGCCCACATGGGCAGGCGGGGGGACGGGCAAACACCGGGGCCGATCGTATCTCGCATGTTTCCATCGCCCTGTTCGATCGCCTCGTTTTGTACAGTCGCCGGCGCGGCCACGCCGATTATCTGGGCCTTGATGGAATTTATGGCACGAGTCCGCCGCGGGGGCGGGGCGGGGCGCGGCGGGGCGCCCGACCATGTCTGCGGTCTTTCCACACGCAGGCCCACGGTAGTGTCGAGTCGGGCGGGGCGGGCAGCGCGCCTCCGTGTTGTTCATCCGGCGTCATCTATATGACAAGTTTCCGGGAGAGTTTTTTTCAGGCACGCGATGCGCTTACACAATGTGATGGTGCGCTCAGTGAGGTCTATTTTCTTTATGAGTTTGTGTAATGGGTTTCGACTTTGGCGGCCTCGCGAGTCTCGCGCACATGCACGCTGCCGAACGGGAGGAGGAGGAGGAGGGCTGAGCAAAGTGAGCATAGCGAGGGAGGGAAGACAGATTGGTTACGCTTCGCCGCTCACCTTACCGCTTCCCCTGGGATTAAATAAATAAAAAGCACGCCGCGGCCTCTTTTTTTACTTGTCATTTTCTTCCAAAACGGTGTAGTTTCCTCGGACTGTGGGCTCCGCCGCCACGCCCGCTCGGGATTGCATGGGTGTCGAGCAGCTAACTACCGCGTTTCCGCCGCGCCGCGCCCCGCCACTAGAAGCGGTAGCCCCCCCCCCCCCCCTTTTCCTCCCCCTTATAATGTCGGGCGTGCCGCTAGTGGCGGGGCGGGGCCGGCGAGGGGAAAGGGGTGGCGTGCTAATCGGCCTCATGGAGTGCCGTGGGGCAGGGGCAACCAGGCGCGCCTCAGCTGGTCTCTCTCTCTCTCCTCTTTCTCCCTCTCTCACTCTCACTCCCTATCTTTGGACAACGTTTAGTTGCCCTTTTGCGAGGAATATTTGTTCAGTGTTCAGGTATCTCCACCCGTTAAGGGCCAGAGGTCGGCATCCGCTCCTGAACGAGTCCCACTCTGAGCGCGCGCCGTGCGCAGTAGGTGTGCGAGAGAGACAGAGCGAGAAACCCGAGGTAGCGATGGCGATGTGCCGAACCTCGCCGACTGCAGCCGAGCGAACGGGACCCGTTTGAGTGGCCGAGCCCCGCCTGCCGGTCACCTGAGGTCGTGGCATGGCGTGGCGCTGGACCGACTTTGCCTACGCGCCACGCCACGCCACGCCTGGCCAGCAGACGGGACCCGTTGACACGAGCGAGTCTCGGCGAGCGGGAGTGAGCGAGCCGGACCGAGAGCGGACGGGACGGGACGAGACGGGTGACAGAGCCGTGCGGGACGGAACGGGCTGGGTTTGGGAGCCGATGCCGACCTCTGTTAAGGGCTATGCTTACACCTCCTCCAAATTGATTATTACCAATATCTAACATGCACTAGCTAGTGCTGCAAAGGGTATTGGAAAATATAATTGCTTACGGGGAAAAGTTCGCAAGGCATTTCGGAAGCGGGTTATGAAGACACGCCATCCGTTCCGTTCGCTCTGTGCAGCGTTTACTTTCGTGAAGTACTGCCTTACTGAGGTCTTGTTTTCTCTTGTTTCAGGTATTAAATGATGCTGCCGTCCAACCATCAATACCTATATCTAGAACAAATGTAAGTTTGCACTGACTTGCTTGCTGTTGATCCTGCCAAGTGCGCCCAAGTATTCAGTATTTACTGCTGCGTACTTGCGCTCAAGTTTGCAGTAAATAGCGAGACCGTACTCGGTTTTCTCGATTAGCCTGATCAGTGGGGGGCGCCTAACGACCCTAAGATAGGCCACCCTCCCAGAACAACTGCACATCATTGCCTATCTACCAGGCGCTTTCTCCTCCTTTGGAACAACCTCTGCAATGCTCAAACCTTCTCTCTGATCTTAATATTCAAAACACTATATTTATGGCCGCCCCTGCCTGATCCTTTCTTCCTCTCCGTCTTCCGTCACTGTAACAATATCTTCGTAAATTTAAAACATATTTTGTATTTACGATTTATAGATATGGTGTAAGTTTACGACATCTAATTGTTGCTCGTCAGTGAATTGCAAATCGATGCATAGTGCTTGTATTTCTACAATTTGAAGTTGTAAATTTACCCACTGTGTCTCCGCCTCCTTTTCCGTCTCCTCTCGCTCGCTCACCGCGACGACGTGGCGTGTTAAGGTTATAGTAGAGGGGCTGTAGCAGGTGGGACGTAGCCGCTGACTGTGGTGCCGGCGGCGTGGTGCGGTTGTGGTCTGGCCCCTTGCGGTCACGACCCCTCCCTCTCGCTACCTTGGCCTTTTCCCTCCCCCCACGCCCGCCCGCCCGCTTCGCTCTTTCCGCCGGAAAGTCCGCGCATCAAACACTTTCGGACGCCGTGCTGGGTGCGGAAACACCGCCGCTGCTTCGTAACTGAACCTTCCCCCCCGCTCTCCTGTCCGAGCCGCGTTCCCCCTGATTGGCCGCGGCAGGTCGCGCGTGCTCACGTCTCGGGCTCTTCTTATTTATCCGACATTTTCATTACATTTCAGCCGCCGCGCCTCGTCCAATTTAGCGGAATGAAGCCGGCCTGCGCGGCGCGCGCGCGCGCTAAATCAGCCGCCGTGAAAGTTTTTGCAGCGCGCCGCGGTGGCGCGCGGGAGCACAAGCCGTGCTAAA
This sequence comes from Frankliniella occidentalis, assembly GCF_000697945.3. Taxonomy (NCBI): domain Eukaryota; kingdom Metazoa; phylum Arthropoda; class Insecta; order Thysanoptera; family Thripidae; genus Frankliniella; species Frankliniella occidentalis. The sequence goes on along the minus strand of NW_026267208.1, from coordinate 114,941 downwards.
TCACGTCTGGCATGTTTTGCCGTATTAGTTGGTAATAGGCTTGGCAGCCGCTTCTCGGTCTACCCCCCCCCCCCTTCCCCCCTTTTCCCTCCTCCTCCCTTGTGGAATGAGCCCGCATGCCGTTGCGGTGCCGTGTTTTGCGGTGCCGAGTCGAGGCGTTCATATCGGCGTGCATCACGCATTTATTACACTTTGGATGAAAGTCCGCACCGGCCGCAGCCGCAGTCACGCCCTCGCCGCACATGATGGTCCGTTCCGCTGTTTCATCGTGCGCAGCGTTGTCCCGTGCGCCTCCCGCCCGTGCAGCGCGGTATGGCCCCTCTTTAGGAGCGCCTGAGTAGCTCCGGGTAGGCACTCCCGCAGCGCGGCTCCACGCGGCGGGTGGCCCTCCAGGCCGGGCGCCCTGAGTCCTTCCTAGGAAGCCGTAGGCCAACCCCAAAGTTTTCTATTCATCTCTCTCGCCCTCCCTCTGTCCCCTTTTCTCATATTATGTCTTCAACATTTCCGAGAGAAGATGCCGGTAGTCGTTCCGCTCCTTCCCGTCCCGGCCGCGGCCCGACCCCGGGCGATAAACCCTCCTCTTCTGACCCGTCGCCGTCGTCGTCGTGTGTCTGATAGAGCCTCGTGCAGCCCCGCATGGCGTGCCTAACCCGCGCGGAGCCGCTTATTATTATTTTATTTTCGTGCCCGCCGAGTGTAACCGCACGCCTGTCATCCGGTTCGCCTGACGACGCGGCGATGTCTGTCTCTCTCCCCCACCCCACTTCCGGCGCGCCAGGTGTGAACGCGCACGCGATAGCGCTCGTCATTAACGACGACCCGACGCGCATCGCGCGGGGGAGGGAACTGCTCAACTCAACTCCCCCTTTCCCTCTCTCTATTGCTCTCTCTTTTTCTGTCTCTCTTGCTCTCTCTTTTTCTTTCTCTCTTGCTCTCTCTTTTTCTTTCTCTCTTGCTCTCTTCTTCTCTCTCTATTGCACCCCCTCTCTGCTGCCGCTGTTAACGGAGTGTCGCGTGTTGCAGGGTCCCCCACAGCCGGGCCAGCAGTTTAAGTTCACGGTCGGCGAGTCGTGTGACCGGATCAAGGAGGAGTTTCAGTTTTTACAAGCACAGTACCACAAGTAAGTGTTGTAGTTATTTTTGGGGGGCTGCCTTGCGCGCCTCCGTGGGTGAAATGAAATGAAAAATGAACTATGTCTTTAATCGTGTTCTGCTTATTTTTTGCCGTTTACTGATGTGCTCTGGATTTTTTTCTTTTGTGAAATTTAACCTACATTTAAATTTATTATTATTATTCCGAAATTTCATGTCTAAAAAATTATAACGCTAGTAGTCAGCTGATGTCTTACCCTACTGTTCTGCAGCCTCAAGCTCGAGTGCGAGAAACTGGCCAGTGAAAAGATAGAGATTCAGAGGCACTATGTGATGGTAAGAGCCTAATGTTTGAACGCTTTTATTAACACCTTTTTTATTTTCTTCCCCTTCTCCCTCCCTGCACCTTCCCCGCACAGTTTGAAAATGGAGATAGAAAAAATAGCCCAAGAGAAAACGGAAATGCAGAGGCATTATGTAATGGTGAGTGACCCTTATTGTTTTGCTTTCATATCTTGTCGGTGGCTAGCCCGTGGCTTGCCGCCGCAGTTGGTCTGGTGGTGGTTAAGGGTCATGGAATTGCGTGGGTCGCCTCCTCATTCCGCCACGGTTGTGGTTTCGCGATAAAGACTCAACCGACGGGGAAATAGCGCCTCAGAGTGTCTAAAATTATATTTGTCGCTGGGACTTGTGTATTCATTTTGGTAGTTGTCGCTTCGTCACGGGAAGGGAGATAGTCTGAGCAACTATTTGCCTCTGGAACAATGTGGTAAAGCTGTGCAAACACGACTATCTCGCGTTGCCTCACTCTGTAAAATTAATTTTACTATGTAACAACATTTAAAACTACATTCTAAACACAGTAGTAAAAGTGTAAATTTTAAATTTTATTGTGAATTGTAAGATTTCTTGACTGGCATTTCAATTTTTAATTGTAATGCAGAAGTACAACCATTTTTTACAATTTGCTGTATTGTTTTTTCACAGTGTTCCTTTGCTTTTCCTCAAACAGCCGTTCACCCTTTGCCATACCCATAGCTCTGTGTGCGCTTACCTTTTTTATCTGTTCTATTTTTTGAAGTAACCGTAATCAAAGTAAACAGGCTTGTCATAGGCAAGCCATAAACGGAGAAATTTCTTCGTTCGTTTGCAAGTCTTGATCCTCGCCGTTTCTTCATTTCGTTTGTATAACCTGTGTATTCTTTTTCTTGTTTTCAGTATTACGAGATGTCATACGGCCTCAACGTAGAAATGCATAAACAGGTGTGTACAAATAGTGTTTGTTTATATTTTCAAAGTCAAAACCGAATTAGATCTCCTATGTCGAATCCGCGGAAATGTGTTCGAAACCTGTCAAATGGGGTTAGTTCAGTTGATTGTCGCCGGCCACCAACCCCAACCCTCTCCTCCTGCTCGTCTCGCCATTCTCTCGGCGCGGCCAATTACGATCGGGGGGGTCTTGCGTAAAGAGCTCGCCGCCGGCTCGCCTTCTGACGCGGGGCGGAGCGGGGCAGCATCCACCCTCGAGCCTCCCCGCCCGCTCGGTAATTGTTATCAAATGTTCCGTAACGTTCAACCCCTCTTCCTCCTCGCGCGGCGCCCACCCTTCCCCCAGACCCTCTCAAAGTGGTTCATCGCATAATCGATTGGGACGCCGCCGGGCGTGGCGTGGCGGAGCGTGGCGGAGCGTGGCGGAGCGTGGCGGGGGCCGGCCGGCCTTGTCAACGGATCCGGGGAATCAAACTTGCTCTGTCAAGTTTAGTATTGCGCGACACGTGTGTGCTCGACAAATGATCGCTCAAAGAAAAACAGAACACGTTTGGGGGAAAATGGTTTCTTTTAATAGACTTTTCACATTCGTAATTTGTTTCGCACCAGATTAAATATGTGCGACGGATTGTTTACACCAGAACAACCCCGTCCGAACTGTTGGCGATGTAGCCGTGCGGCCGCCCGTTTTCCTCTTTGGCGTTTGAATGGAATGCGATCCATTCGCGTTTTCCTCGGAAACATGTGTATTCGCCTCTGGTTCGCACACACAGCGGGCAGAGGGGGCGTCGTCGTTGGGATGGGGTGGGAGGGGAGAGGGAAAAGTGTTTTCTGAACGTTGGCGCTCGTGGGGCTGCGCCTGCGGAGGGGATTAGGCGGCGCCGGGCGCAAACAGGATTACCCAGTTTTAATAAGGTGATGGTAAAAAGGCTGGCGCGCGGAGTGTGGGGGGAAATTGCCGCGCGGCGCCTATCAATAAAATGTTTTTCCGCGTTACATTTTACTCGGTTGCGTTCTTTGCTCGGCCAGCCCCGCCAGCCGTACGCAGTTACCAACTGTGAAATGACTAAACGCCAAAAGATTCAAGTTCACCATTTATATAAAGCACTCCTTCCTTTCTTCAATACCAATTGTGTTTGTTACATATTTTTTTGTTCTCTCTCTATGCTAAAACTGTTCTTGTTCGCGCTGTTCGCGATTGTGTCCCCCCCCCTTTTTTTGCGCCCGATCATATTGGCTGTAATCCCCACAGGCCCACACTCCCCTTCCCGTCTCGGTCCGCTCGTGTAGTGAATTAAATAATAAAAAAATAAAAAGCGTCGTGTATCGCGCATTGCGGTGGCCCTCTCCCTCCACTCCCCTTCCTCCCGGCGCCGCCGCGCCACAGGCACGCTTGTCTGCCCGCTGTCATACCAGCAATTGATTATTTGGCTCGCGTGCGGACGCCTGCGTGGTGTTGTAGGCAGTCGCGTGAGTGTGTGTGTGTGTGTGTGTGTGTGTGAGGGAGAGAGTAGAGGGGAGGAGGAGGGGAGCCAGAGAGAGAGAGAGAGAGAGCGATATATATAGAGAGAGAGCTGGATGGATGTGTGTGCGCGGGTGTGGGTGAGCACGCGCTGAAGCGCAGCGGCCGCACGCACCTCATTTGTGTTGCGCGACCCATTTGCTTTTCAAATGCAGGCGGCTGCCAAGAGGCATGAGAGAGTGTCCCTCTGTGATCCCTGCCCTGCCCTGCCCTGCCTTTGGCCCCTCTGGCCCTCCGCCTCGCCTCCCATGACACGTCCTCCCGCCCGCGCTCTCTGCGGCCTTGCGGCCGGCCCTTTGGTCTCGCGTCCCCTGCGTTTGATCTCTCTCTCTCTCTCTCTCTCTCTCTCTCTCTCTCTCTCTCTCTCTCTCTCTCTC
>NW_026267208.1:108160-110576 GCF_000697945.3 Frankliniella occidentalis | reverse complement strand
CCCCCCCCCTGTCACTCTCCTGTGTCCAGGCCCCTGGCCCTGGCGCTGCAAGGGTATAGCCCCGACCGCACGGCCCGGGCGGCACGGCGGCGCTACCGCAGGGCGGGGCGCGGCGGGGGCTGGAGCTGGCTGGCTTGCGGCGAGGACTCCAGTGCGGTGCGGTTTGCTTGAGTCGGCTGAGCCACCAGCGACCGCAGCGCCCCGGGGGCGGCGGTGGGGTGGGGAGGGGGGTAAAGTAAAGTTGGCGTGCTCGCGGGGATGGGTGGGGGTGGTGTGCTCAAATATACGCCCAGCAATAGCGGCTGTGCACATCGTTTTTAGCATCAAGTGCGCGCAGCTGAAAGATTGGGTGCCCAAAATAAAAACAAAACAAATCCACATTAAGTTGTGTCATATTTCCTGGCTGCAGACCCGTCCCATCCGCACCGCAGTGGCAGCAGTGCATGCAGCAGCAGCAGCGGACCGTGTCGCTTTTTCCGCGCAGTTCGCGTGGAGAGCGTGTTTCGGGGGGCCCCATCCCGTCCCGTGTCGTCCCGGCGCGGGGACCCCGGGAGGGTGTGCGCTGAATACCGTACACGGCTCCAGCCCGTGGGCCCAGGTGCGGCCCCCGCCCCGCCCCGGGCTGTCGCGCTGCCGGCGTGAATACTTAATGAAGTAGACCTCGCCCCTCTGGACGCCCGGCACGGCGCGCCGGCACGGCCCCCGAGAGCCCTCATGCCTTGTAACGCATACCAAGCGGGGCGGGGCGGGGCGGGGCGGCTCGAGGGGGATGAAGCCCTAGACACGTTGTAAGTTGCCTGGTGCCAGGTGGCCCCCGCACGGCTGCTGTACACTGCTCGCCCGCTCCCCGCCTGCTATCCCCACCCTCGCGCCCCTCCGGGACTGCAAACTCACCGAACTGACTCGACCCGACACCCGACCCAAGCTTTCGCAGACCACGCGGGCACGACACGGCGCGGGGCAGGGCGTTGAGTTTGGTGATCTTAATTCGACTTGTTCTCGGATATATCAGGTGTGTGGGGTGATTAGCGAGGCGATGGTGTGGCCGCTGGTGGTGGTGAGGAAGGGGGAAGGGGGGTATTAGTTGCGCGCCACGCCACGCCCGGGCGGTTTGTTAGCCCCGGGCTTGTATTTCTGCCCCCCTCTCCCCCTCACTCCCGCCTCGCTCTGTGGGGAGTAGGCTGCGGTGTGGCGCCCCAGGCGCCCCGAGCGCTGAGTTCCAATCTGCGGTCGGACGCCCCCCCTCCTCCTCTCCCTCCGCCACCCCCTCTAGCCCGGCGCCACCCTCCCGGGGGCGGTCGAGTACCTCACCGCAACGCCCTCCTCTACTCTCACATCAACGCCCAGGCTGCTCCAGCCCGCCCCGCCCATCTCTCTCTCTCTCTGTCTCTGTCTCTCTCTGTCTCTTTGTCTCTCTCTGTCTCTTTGTCTCTCTCTGTCTCTTTGTCTCTCTCTGTCTCTTTGTCTCTCTCTCTTTCTGTCTCTCACGTTTGACATGATGGGGCTGGCTGCGGGCTAGTCGAGCTGTGCCGTGGGACTCCAGCCAGTTGTAACGCGGGTCGCGAAAACACGGTGTCGATATCAAAGCGCGGTGGAGATGGATGGGGTTATGGGGCGGGGCGGGGCGGCCCCTTGCTGGTAAGCGGCTTGGCTGGCCGCCCTTATACGGCTACCACTACACTACCTGTCCGCCCGGCAGCCAAACGTAATCCGCTTAACGGACTGTGCCGGCCGGCGCCGTCGACAAGCCGACGAGCACACATGTCATGTCGGGCAGTGGCCGAGGCGCTCTCTCTCTCTCTCGCTCTGGCAGCAGCCCAGCCAGACCGGTTAGTCCGACACGCCGTTTTGTAACGTCTTATTTCATTCCTTGTGTGTGTGGTTTTTGTTTCAGACGGAGATCGCCAAAAGACTCAACGCCATCATCGCCCAGATTCTTCCCTTTTTATCGCAAGAGGTGAGTACGCATTACACATGGTTGGGTAACTTGCGTCCTCCGCTTTGACACGACTATTTGCTAAGGCGTGATTTATTTTTTCCACTCTCTTAGCACCAACAACAAGTAGCGACGGCCGTAGAGAGGGCAAAGCAAGTAACGATGCCTGAACTCAACGCCATTATCGGGGTAAGTGTAAGTAACAAACAAATTTTCTTATTCCTACTTAGTATTTCGACTTGTAAAGGGAAGAGTTTTGGTAGATGGGAGTCGGGAGGATTATTGCATGTTGAACAACTATAGCCGTAACTTTCAAAAATACTTTTGACTGTCATCCGAAGGGAGAATAAAACGGGAAATTAAACCATGAATGATATTTTGGTTGTATGGTTTGCCTGCAACTATGGTTGGCGGGAGCAAGGTTTCGTAAGTCAAACCACTTTACACGGGATTTTTAAACATATTGTTTTTATTTTTCAT
>NW_026267208.1:102891-107160 GCF_000697945.3 Frankliniella occidentalis | reverse complement strand
GTTGGGGGGGGGGGAGTTGGGAGGGACTGAGAGGATGTCTTTCGCCGTGACGCCGTGGGGGGCCCCGGGGGTAGTTTGGGTCGAGGACCCCGCCGCTGTCAAAGCAATACCCCCCGGCGCCCTTCCTCCCCCCAGGAGGGAGGGGGGAACCCACCGAGCCGGGGCGCCGCGCCCGCGATGTGGCCCGCGAGCCGCCCTGGGGAGAGGGAGAGGAGGTTCAGTTAGGGGGTGAAAGAGCGCGCGGCGGTGGGAAGAGTGCCGATAAGGGAGTTCCTGATTGGAATGTTGATTGGGTCGTGCGGCGCGCTGTGCTCGGCAGACGGAGCGCGAGCATCCCCTTGTCGTCGGGGAGGGTGGGAAGGGAGCGCCTCCGCACCACCATCCTGTTCGCTCACTTCCAGGCGCCGAGGCGGAGAGCTTCCCTCCTCCCTCGCGCCCCGTCTGTCACGTAGGCAATGCTGCTACCGGGGGAAGAAGGGGCGGGGGCGGCAGGGCGTCGCATAGAGAAGGCAGGAGGGGCGGGCGGGGCGGCGGCGGAGAGTGGCAGCCGAGCCGCGCGCTGTGTATGACTCGTAATTTGATTTCGGGATCACTTCATCACTGACGTCTGCTGGGGGCTTGGTGTTGCCGCCGAGCCGGTGAGGTTGAGGGGGTGTTTTAATGAAAGGTCTCTCTCTCTCTATTTTGCTCTCTCTCCCCCTCTCCCTCCCTCTCTCGCTCTGTTGGGCGGGGGCCTGTCTGTAAGCAATACTCGAAGCGGAGAGCGCCGCTCCGCCACTCCGGGCCACGCCACAACTCTCATTGCAGCGGCCGTGGCGGCGGGGCCGAGCGGAGCAACTTGGAGCGGCAAATTGGAACGCAGACTGCAGACTGGTGGAGAGCGAGAGAGAGAGAGAGAGAGCGAGAGAGAGAGACCCTCCTCGCGGCCCACTTGAGCGGTGCACTCCAACACCCAAAGCAGAGCGCGGGGGAAGAAGAACGAGGGAGCAGGGTGGTGGGTGGGAGAGAGAGAGAAGAGAGTAGGAGAGAGAACAGGGAAAAAGAAAGGGGGGGGGAAGGAGAGGGGCACCCAGCCAGGCAGACGTTGGTGAGCGTTGGCTAATGCAATTAAACGTAGCCTGCTAATAACTCTCGCACTCCTTTGCGCGCCGCGCGCACACACACAGACACACACGCTCACACACAGACACACACGCTCACACACAGACACACGGCCACGCTCCGACGGCTGCTGCGCGCCACCCAAACGAGTTCCCGGCTGCCGCTTATTCTGTCATATTTTCGTCATAATTAGGCGCTGCGCCGTATTCTCGCCGGCGCCGCCTCCGGACACGCCTAGTGGGATGCCGGAAGCTCGTGTGTGTCTGTGTGAGTGTGTGTGTGCGTGTGTGTGTGCGTGTGTGCATGCGTGTGTGCTCGTTCGTGCAGACGGGATGCGTTGCGTGCTCCTTACGTGACGCTTCTGCTGGGTGGGTGGGTTGGGCCGCGTGCAGCCTGGGAGGTAGGCAACCGCGCGTCACCCGCCCGGGGCGGGCGGCCTACCCGGGGCCTCGCGGGCGCTCCGAGAGTGTGATCGTGATCCTGACTAACGACGCTCTTTCTTTCTCTCCTTTGCAGCAACAGATGCACGCGTCCATGCCGCACGCCGCGCACCCGCCGCCTTTCCCCAGCCACCCGGGCCTGCCGGGGCTGCCTGGTCTGCCCGGGCTGTCGCACCCGCTGTCCATGCTGCAGGCCACCAAGCCCGAGCACCGCGACCAGGACGCCAAGCCGCCACCAGGTCAGTATTCACTCCACGTCCCTTGAAGTTGTCAGAGAATATTCTAGAAACCAGAATTCCCTTCCCATCACACCAGTGTTCCGAAACCCACCACACTCATCAAATGCGTCATTTCGCCCAGAACCTTTTTTTGAAGCCGGCTGTTCAGTTTTGCACCCTTTTATGTTTGTCCGCTCCACCTCATAAATTCAGCCCGCACCTTTGGTATGGGGGGTTGCCTGCTGGGTAGGTTGTTGGAGGAGACAGTGGTGTGTGAGAGCCGGGCCTCGCGCCCCGAGGGCCTCTCCTCTGTGAATGGCCGTGATAAAAGAGCAGGGGGTGGGTGGCGTTGCGCCCCCCCGGCCGCCCCGGCCCCGCTGGAGCCGAGGCCGTGCTGGAGGCCTGGAGGCCCACAGGCGCGCTGAAGTGCTTTTGACGCGGTAATTACCGTAATAGGGTCGTTAGTCGGGCCAGCCTCCTCCTCCTCTTCCTTGCGCTGCTGTTCCCTCCCCGCCCCCTCCGCCGCGGCCCCACCATGCCCACCGGCTCATGTCGACCAAGTTTTACAAGTGATTATTTGCCAAGTTGCCGGGCCGGGTTGCGCGCCGCGCGCTGCTGCGTCACGTGAGTGTGCGCGGTGAGGCGGGGCGGAGCGCTAGTAGTAGTGGTGGGACTGGCGCGGGGTCTGCTATTAGCATAATGCGGGTGGGCCTGGTCTATAAAGACCCACCTGCCAGCGCGCAGCGCCACGTCACGCCCGCTATAGTGGCGCCAGCCCCGGCGCCGGCCCCTCCCCCGCGCCTGGTGTAGTGTCAGGCTGCCGGGCGGGGCTGTGTTCACAAGCTGCTCCTCGTGCTGCTATGCTCCTGCTGCTGTCACTCTTTTCTTTTTGACGTCGAAGCGCGCGCGGGAATTTAGCCAGCTCATGTTTTTGTATGATGGCGATGTACCGTATATCACATTGTGCGCGTCCCGAAAAGGGGGCGTGTTCGGTGCGGTTGAGGCAATAAATATGTAGAAAAAAAGCCGATACTGTAACGTTGATAAAAATGTATGTGCAAAGTGGGGGAGGGGAATTTATCACGCAAGCGTGAGATTGTTTTCACGAACGATCAGGTCCAGTTCGCTACAAAGAAACAATATTTTAAACCGTTTCTAAGCCAATAAAAAGAACGCGTTTCTTAACATTGAAAAGTCGCACACGAAACATATTTTTGAAACAAGTCTATTTGAGTTTGGAAACTGAGGGGTTGGGTGAGGGGCAGTGTACTCCCGCCCGGTGCTCACGGCCGCGCCGCCGCCTGCGCGTGAAAATGGAGATGTGATTGCGTTATATAAAAGTTGACACGCCACGCTGGCTCGGAGCTCGAGGGTGCAGGGAGGAGAGAGAAAGAGAGTAGGAAAAGAAAAGGGGGGAGCTGGAGGGAGCAGGGGAGTAAAGCGTGAACCGTGAGCGAATCTGTCTCCGCCCAGCAGTGGCACTCGGCGCCCCACTGTTGTACGCGGCCTTCTCCGCAAATTGGCGGAGCCAAAAAAAAGTGGAGAGGGGATGTGAGGGGAAAGGAAAAGGAGAGGGGGGGGGGGGGGGGAGAGAAAAAACGAAAGAGGGCCACAGTAGCAGCAGTAGGAGCGGTCGCAGCAGTGGCGGCAGATCTCCTTGTATAAACAGTTGCCCTGGGGAGCGGGGCGGGGCCGCGCCTCTCTCTTTTGCTCTCTTTTCTTTCATCCCCCTCCTCTCCACTCTCCCTTCTCCCCTTTCTCTTTTCTCCCCTTTGTAATCAGCATCCCCTTTGGTGCCTCCCCAACTCGCTCGCTCGCTCTCCTTTTTTTTTTTTTTTTTTTTTTGTTGATTCGTTTCCCGCTTCCGTAATGGCTGCAGTTGGCAGTGTCGCTTGGCGCTCGGGTGGTGGGTCCTCGTAATATTTTGTCTCTTTCCCCACTCCCTCCCTCTCTCGCTCCCTCGCACAGCCTGTCCTTGTCGCCCCGACGCGCCCGATTCCCGCCCGAGTGGCAGAGCGCCAACTGATTTTCACCGCCGTCCTTCATAATCCTCCGATTGATTTAAAGAGGGTTGGGGAGGACTTGACGTGGGGCTCGGGCGGGGTAGGGCGGGGCGGGGGAGTTGAGTAGGGAAAAAGCAGTTGGAGAGAAAAGGGGGCGGTTGTCCGTGGGTGGGGCGGGGCGCGAGGTTTATAGTCTGTCTCGTCTAGCTTTTCTCGGGGCTGTGCTCCCCCTCCTGCGTAGTAGGTTTCCCCTCTGCCACAACCCCCGGCCCCCGCGCCCCACTCCGCGCGCCCCTTTTGAATCTTTTCCCCCATTTGTATTCATGTTTCCGCGTCCTCGCCTCCGCAGCGCGCCGCGCCCCCCAACAGTGTTCTATACACATGCGGCCGCCGCACCACCCTCCCGTGGCGCGCGGTGAAGCGACTAGGGGTGGTTTACAAACTGAGCTCGCAGTGTGGTGCAAGTCCCCATTACACATCTGTCTGTATGCACCCCCCCCCCTCCCC
>NW_026267208.1:99348-102287 GCF_000697945.3 Frankliniella occidentalis | reverse complement strand
CCACGCCCCGCCACGCCCGGCTCGCCCAGCCGGTTTTATTAAAAAAGGCTTTGCGTCTGGCGCCGAGTACTTTACACATGCTGTCCCCCCGCCACGCCCCGCCACGCCCCTCTTTTTGCTTTAGCAAACGCGTTCCTTTGCGTGCTGTTTGCTGTACAGGCCGCGCCACGCCCCGCCAGTTTAGAGTTTTTGTTTATTTTGTAGAAATCCCCGGGCTGCCTGCTGCTTTCATTATTATTTACATAATTATGTGTCGGGTTGGCGAGCTTGTAGCTCAGCGCGGCGGCGGCCGGGCCCCTGTCACAGCTCGGCCACCGTGAGGGAGGGTGGGAGGGGGATGTGGGAGAGTGCCAGGCGGGCGGGGCGGCGTGAGCAGGAAATGTTTGTTGCTGTTCGCGCGCGAGTGGGTGAGGAAGAGTCTCGGCGACGTGTTTTGCAAATTAGATCACAAAGTTGGCGAACATCTCAACGATGTGTAATAATGGTTGACTCCCTCGCTCCGCGCTGCTCTCTCTCTCTCTCTCGCTCCCTTCCCCGAAACTCGCCTCGCTCGGTCCCAAACTCGGCGCGCTAGAGGTTCTCTCAACTTTCCACCCTCTCTCTCTCTCTCGCCCTGCGTAAGCCGCGGCCGCCGCGCTTCGCCCCGCTGCCTCTGAATGCAGCAGTGCACTGCAGGCGCGGTGCACGCTGGGGAGGGAAACTTATTGGGACCGCCCCGCCCCGCAGACCCGACCCCGCCCACGCCTCCTTCGCGCCCTTCTCTCTGCGAGCTGGGGCCCGGGGCCCTTTATTTTCCCGACCCTCGGCCCGCCCTTTCCTCTCCTCCGGTAGCGCGCCGAGTTACCTGCGCCACGCCCCGCCACGCCACGCCCCGCCCCGCCACGCCCTCTCGTAATTATCTCCTGCTCTCCGGTAATTAGCGTAGGGGTGCGGCGCCCGGGCTGAGATTGGCGGCCGGAGTTACACTCGAATTAAAACTTGTCCCCCTCGGCGACTGGTTGGCGTTGAGGAGGAGGAGGTGGTGGTGGGCGTGGGGTTTGCGCTCATCTGTCACGCCTCGTAGTGTAATTGGAGTTACTTTCATTCGTAAATGGGGGTGGAGAGAGCGCAGTACATGTAGTGTGTGCGCCGTGTGCCCACCTCCCACCCTGCCGACCAGACTGGGCGGGCGGGGCGGGCAACCGTTAAGACCGGCTGCCAGCGCAACTGAGCCGGTCTGGTAATTGCCGCAATTAGTTCGATGCTGATCGGGGAGAGGGAGGAGTGGGGGGAGGGAGGGGTGAGACCGGTCGGTGGTGTTGGTAGTGGCGCCAGGCGCCGCGGGGCATTCGGACGCAAATCTGGTTGAAGGGGGAAGTGGGGGTGGCGCGGCCCTCGACCGCAACGCGACGGCGGCGGCGGGTGGGGGGGCGTTAGGCCGCCGGCACGCTGCTGGTCAGTGGGGCGGATAGCGCCCGAGAGCAAGGGCGTGAAAGGCAAGGGCGGGCGGGCGGGTGCCGGGGGTATGGGGCTGAAGGGGTGATCACACCCCTCAACTTTTAAGGGGAAAAGGCAGTATAAAAAGAGGGGGTTCGCAGGGAGGCCTGTGAGGGGGCGAAAGGAAATGACGCTGGAAATGGAGAGTTCATGAGGCGGCGTCGCTCACATCAGCCGCCCGCCGTCCCTGCTCACCCACCCTGAAGGGGAGAGTGGATGGGGCAGAAAGTCAGACGCCACGCCAGCCGATTGTAGTGGGGCTGTGTAGGGAGGGGTGTCGTCGTGTAGTAGCCTGTCGTGGGGGTTGTGTGCTGCCACTCTGGAGGCGCTGCTGCTGCGCTGCCCGCCCAGGGGGCTGCTATACGTGTGCCAACACCGTGTGCCTCGTGTTTGGTGACCCCGACCGAAGCAAGATGAACGCGTCCAGTTCGGTGACGCGAAGGGTCGGCCACCTCCCCCACCCACGTCTCCGTCCCTCCGTCTGTCCCGGGCGACGGCCGACCGCAGACCTGTCGGACACTCGGCGCTCGCAGGGCCAGGGCCAGGGCCGCCCCGCCCCGCCCCGCCCCGGGGCACAAAGGTCTGGCTAATTGTGGCGTAAGCCCGCGCTGGCGGCTCCGACCAACCCCTCGCGCTGATAATCAATTTACTACCCCCTCCCTTCTCCGCCCCGCCCGCTGCTCCCCTCGGCCTGACGGTGTTCTCGCATCAGTTGCTGCACCCCCGCCCTCCGCCCTTCGCCTGCTCGCCCCTCGGCGCTCTCAGCCCCTGGCTCCAATTCTTTTCCCTTCCATGAAAACGTGTAATCTATTGTGAAATAAAATGGAAGACGGCGATCGAAGGGGCTGCCGCCGCCGCTCCACTTGGCTCCGCTTGGCCCCGCGCCGCCGGAGGACTTTAGGGCGGCGGGCCCTGCTCGCTCGCTCCCTCCCTCTTTCTTTTTTCCTCCCCCTTTCTTTTTCTTCCCTCCCCCGTTTCCCCCATTCTCCGCGTCTTCCCTACTTTTCCCCCGGGGGGCTCCGCGCAGGGAGAGGGAGAGGACGGCCGGATGCTCGCCGTTCCGTTCGGGCTGAGCTGCAGAGTCCCAAACCACCGCCACCCCGTTCCGTCCCGCCCCGCCCCAGCCTGCGCGACTTGAAAAATGGCCCCGGCTGAAATTTGGTTTCCCCGGGGGAGAGTTGGGGCGGGGCAGCGATCCCCCCCCCCCCCCCCTGGCACTGAATAAAATATGGCGACGCGCCCCGTTTTTACCGGAGTGGGGGGCGGAGAGGAGGGGGCGGCCGGTCTCAATGGGGGTTTTGCACCATGTCCTCATTGAGCGGCCGCCCCGCCGGCCCCCGGGCAGGAGGAGGGTATCTCGCCCCCGCCGCGGTGGGGAGGGTGGGCGCGCCCCCGGCCGCCCCCGGCCCGGCCGGCACTGCGCCGCTGTTAGTGAATGAGAATTTATTGTTAATCTGATAGCG
>NW_026267208.1:94654-99138 GCF_000697945.3 Frankliniella occidentalis | reverse complement strand
GGGGGGGGGTAGGAAGCCGGGGGACTTTAGCAGCAAATGGAGCAAGTGCTGATGGGCCCCGGGTCGGCGAGAGAGAGAGAGGGAGAGGATGCAATTGTCTGGAACGGTCGCGTCGCGGCCCGCTTGAGAGCACGGCTTCTTCAGCCTTCAACCACCCTCTTCAACCAGGAGCGGCCATTTAGCCACGGTTCACGGTCGAAGTTGTCCTTTTCTTTGGCGGTTGATTTTTTTTCCAAGCGAGACTTTTGTTAAACGCAGGAGGCATTGTTCTTTGTTATGACCGTATTGACATTGCGTGACAGAAATACCTCGACATGTCTCTGGTTGAACTGGGTGTCGATTGGGTGTCCCACCCAACAGCGTACAACGGGATAGTTACCTACGCGCTAGGCGAATGTCGCCCGACGTGGCGTATCCCTAGCATGGGAATGGCGTGTGCAAGTTTGCAAGATCAACTCTCGCTTCGAGATCACGTTTCCCCATTGATTTGTATGACAGGGTTCATACTGGCCAGGGAAGTCAGGGAAAAGTCACTCCAACCGCTCTTTGAATCGCGCGCACCACAGTCGACGCACTCTGCGCTGAGCTTGTCATCCCCGTACTAAGAAACCTCCCCCCCCCCTCTTCCCTTACCCCGGGTTCCTTTGATGCCCTTCAAATGCCTCCACGCCCGCTTCACGCCTCAGCAAGCTCTGTTCTGCTGAAGCGTTCGGCCCCGTCGGTCCGTTCCCTGGCGCGGGGCCGTACCCATTTTTGTCACCGGGAAACTTATTTTGTGTTTTACTTCGTTACAGCGTAATTCCATTTCACCTGCCGAGCGTGAAAAGTACAGACCGAGAAGTCCTGTGGAACCAGAGCACAAAAAGATGAAGAAAGAAGAGAAGGATGGCCATGTAAGTTTAATTTTTGACAATTTTTGTGATTGTTGTTTTAGAATTTATTTTATCTTATTTATTTTTTGTTTACAGGCTAGTGATGGCGAGAAAAGTGACCAGGATTTGGTGGTTGACGACGCGAGCGAGGTGAATCACAAAGTCAGACAAATTTTATATTCAATTTGAGTAGAATTAGACACCCTATTAGAAAATGTCATGTTATCATCATATAAGTGTTGAAGTCACAGTTTCAAAGCGATCTTTCTTTCTTTTTTAAAACTAAAATAGTATTTGCTTTTTGTATTCAGTATGCGTGTGACTCTTTTTAATATGACTGGCTTTTTCTATTTGGGCTACTACCAAATTGTGTAAAGTAGATAGATTTGTAGTGACCTGCAGTCCAGTATTTAGTTTGTTTTTAATGTGTGAGTTAGTCGCTAACCTGTCTTTTTTTTAAATTTTTGCAGGACCCTATCTCACCTCAAAATGGCACATCATCACCTCGTGAAAATGGCATTGATAAACTAGCCCCAAAGAAGGAACATGTTGGACCACACAGTCCTCGCAGTGGCACTTCCTCAAATGCCAGCACACCATCCACAAAGAAAATGGATGAGAAACCAACAACTCCTATCTCAAAGTCAGTGACTCCTACCAATGCAGGTAGTGCAAACAACACTGCTGCAGGTGCACTGAAACCATTGAAGCCTCAATCTGCACTTGGTGAGTTTTCAGGCTCGTCTGCATTCTGAGTTTACTGAAACTTTTTATGAGGTATAGGTATCTTCATTGTTTTCTTTTTTACCCAGGTCAATATCCTTATTTGGGTGGTGCTGGGCCCCATGAACTTCCGGGTGCTGGAGGTCCTTACGGACTTCACAATAATTTGCCACCAGGCCTTAATAGTTATCCTCGGCCACCTCTTGTTGGTTATGATCCACATGGTCAAATGAGAGCGCCACTGGGACCTGGTTTAGGAGGAATACCTGGAGGAAAACCGTAAGTTGCAACCGTATGCATGCATAACATAGCATAAAAACAACAGTACGGTGCCCACGGGACACCCTGTATTTTACTGTGCTGCCCATTCAAAAAAATGCTCATGCTGGACCTTTATTTGCAGAGCGTATTCCTTTCATGTAAGTGCTGATGGTCAGATGCAACCAGTTCCATTCCCGCCTGATGCTTTGATTGGACCTGGCATTCCCCGACATGCAAGACAGATAAACACACTTACCCATGGGGAAGTTGTGTGTGCTGTCACTATTTCTAATCCTACCAAATATGTGTACACTGGTGGCAAGGGGTGTGTCAAGGTTTGGGACATCAGTCAACCCGGCTCCAAATCAGCAGTATCTCAATTAGATTGTTTGGTAAGTGTATTGTTTGCTGGTTTAATATCTTTATTTGAAAATTGTAAACCTATGTTAGTGGTGCTTTCCTCACACAACCAGCTGCTTTTTCCCAATTTTATATTCTTGTTAAATTATTATTTTTTTAATTCTGTAGCAAAGGGATAACTATATCAGATCGGTGAAACTGCTACCAGATGGAAGAACTTTGATTGTTGGAGGTGAAGCTAGTAATCTCAGCATTTGGGACCTTGCATCTCCTACACCAAGAATTAAGGCTGAACTTACCTCAAGCGCACCTGCTTGTTATGCATTAGCAATTAGTCCTGACTCCAAGGTAAACACCAACAACACCAATTATTGCACCACAAGTTCTGATATTTTACATCAGATATCTTAATTCTGTGCTCTTTCCCCCTCTAGGTTTGCTTTAGTTGTTGCTCAGATGGTAATATTGCTGTGTGGGATCTACATAACCAATCCCTTGTTCGCCAATTCCAAGGCCACACAGATGGTGCATCATGTATTGATATATCAGCTGATGGGACGAAATTGTGGACTGGTGGTCTAGACAACACAGTTAGGTCATGGGACTTGAGGGAGGGGCGTCAATTACAGCAACATGACTTCTCCTCTCAGGTACAGTTTGCAGTTTGCAGTCAAAACCTTATACAGGTTACTTCAGTCTCAACAATAGTTAACATTGTGTTTATTTGTGTTTCAGATCTTTTCATTAGGGTACTGTCCCACTGGAGAGTGGTTGGCTGTGGGTATGGAAAACTCAAATGTAGAGGTTTTGCATGCAGCCAAGCCTGACAAGTATCAGTTACATCTTCATGAGTCATGTGTTTTGTCTCTTCGGTTCGCGGCTTGTGGGAAGTGGTTTGTTTCCACTGGCAAGGATAATCTGCTCAATGCATGGAGAACACCTTATGGTGCATCAATTTTCCAGGTTTGTATATGTCTGGTTTAGTTTTGAAAAAATCTCTGTTGGATACAACGGTTTTCATCATTTAATCGACCAAACTCTAATTATTTTTCTTGTTTTTGTTTCCAGTCAAAAGAATCTTCATCAGTACTGAGTTGTGACATATCAGCTGATGATAAGTACATTGTTACTGGGTCAGGTGACAAGAAAGCAACAGTGTATGAAGTCATCTACTGATTTCTTTTAGTTTAAGTATCATAATTGACCCATTTGGGAGAAGTGAGCTAAAACTTCTTGATGAGCTCTCTATGTTATTCAACACTTGGATTTAACAAGAGAGTAAATGAAACAGCTAAAGCAAGCATACCATGGCGTAAATTATCTGACAAATGGTGTATCTTAGATTTTCCAGGTGTTGACCTGTTCTGTGATATCTCAGTGAGTGTGTGTACGTATGTGTAAGCATAAATGTGTTATTATGAGTAATTTATGTGCTTGTGCCTTGAGCAGTTACACTTGACTTTCAGTTATGCTTTTCTGCTACGCACTTTGCTCATGACCAATTGTTCTCTGTTAGCCTCATTAGGAGAGCAAATTGTTAATACTTGTACAGTAATTAAACAATCTAAGAATTTTTAGACGTCAGAACTATGTTATTGTCTGTACAGTTTGGCTTCTTATGATTTTCATTGTTACTTCTCTTAAATAATTTTATTTGTGTCACAAAAGAAGTATTTGACATGTATATGAAATGTTGACAGGCAGATGGAATCAACACTTCAACAAAGTGTTCATCAGTTGAAACACTTTTTTTTTTTTTCCATTTTGCTCTAGTTTGTTCTCTTAATGTTCTGTTCCAGTGTTTTTTTTTCTTTTTTAAGAGTACCTATATGGTAACAAAATTGCATCTTAGATAAAGGGAGTTTTGTTATTCTATTTTTTTTCTTTCTTAAGACTTCATTTTGCTCACATGAATGCAAGAATTACTTTTTACAAAAGACTGGTACAGTACTCTCATGTATTTTTATACAAATCGGAACAGATATCCTCATTTGCCAACTTGTCATTGTAGTTCACAGTCCAACATTTTCTAGTAAAAAACATCTTCTGCTCAGTTACAGATCTTATCTCAAATTTATTGCATTTTTCATTTTCCAACTACCTTCTGAATACTGGCGTACAGTATAGACAGACATTCCTGTTGAATAAGTTTGTTTGTGGGATGAAAAGCCTCTAAAATTTTATTTTTGTATATTTTTTTTTTAATCTAAAAATGATTTTGAAAAGACCTTATGGGGTGATCACACCCCTCAACTTTTAAGGGGAAAA
>NW_026267208.1:80672-94604 GCF_000697945.3 Frankliniella occidentalis | reverse complement strand
ATTTTTTTTTTAATCTAAAAATGATTTTGAAAAGACCTTATGCCTGTTTAGAAAAACAGCTCTTTAGGTCGCTTTAAGTTGTTATTTCCATTCTTGGCTTTCAAGCTGCCATTTTACCTTAGAAGATTTTTCCAATATGCAGTGAGGAAAGAGAATAGTATTAGTCACGTTTTGTGCTGTGTTCTTAAAAATCTTTGTTGATTGGTTTGGTACTTTAACAATACTTTACCCAAGTTCTTGTTAAATGTTGGAATCATTGTGAAATTCTATATTATAAGAGAAAAAGTATTGTCTCCATTTCAACTTGTTTTTTCCCTTAAATTGTAGCCTTAGTATCATTTTAGATTGAATGCTTGATTAATCATGTTTAATATTCTCTCTGTCTTCTCTAAAATATATTGACTTTCAGAAGATAAATTGTGTGACCAGTTTCTTGGAAAAAGTATTGGAAAGTACCTGCACCTTGTTTGTTACAAGTCAAAATAGTTCCTATCAACACAAAGGATCTAAAATTTTGCTCTTCTATTTGAGGGTAAAGCAAAACTGTAACTTCTCATGTGCTAAATATGTATTGTGGCCTTGGACCAAGTTTTTGTATCTTCCACGTTTACTTAATGTGAGAAGTAACAATTCTGCTTCTCCACAAATTGATTGTACCTGCCATGGCAGATGGACTTATTGTGTTCAAACAATGGCCGTGATAATTTAATTTATCATGGGCATTTTCTTTGTTATGTATAGTATTTGTGAATTTTGAAGGTTTTGTACACTTGCAATAGATGTTGACATCTAATGCACAGTCCACCTTGCTACATTGTTAGCATATTTGAAATTGTTCCAATAATCACATCTGAATATTTGTTTTTATGTGCATTAGAAGAGTCTCATTTTTTTGCATGTAAAATATAGTACAAGAATGCTGACAGAAATTGCTATCTCAATCCACCTTACTACCCATTACCTTGTTTACTACCTACATCAGTTGGACAGGGGTGTTGAATTATGTGACCAAACACAACACACCAAAGCAAGAGGAAAGAAGGCCTGACCTCAAAGCACATTTCAACTGAAAGCATGTGTGTCAAAGAAACATCTAACACACACAAAAAAAAAAAAAAAATGTTTCCTTTTTTTCCCCTTCATACTACTACTAAATTGGATTTATTCATACTTTTTTAATTTACGAAAGAGAAATTGTACCTTTGGACCTGCTATGGTCCCTTTGCGAGAATTTCACCTTGGTCATCTTAGTTCAATTTCAGAACGAGTCATTATGATCATTATAGGAGAAAATCCTTATAAAATAAATTAGAGGCGGGAGGAAGTTTGTGGAGTGAATTATCATTAATGCAAACTTCATCCATAGTAGTATGGAGGACAAACTCAGCTCGGTGTGTTGGAGCAAGTATGTCACAACTACACGAGCAGAGCTCTGAGCTGCTTTTCTCCTCTACATTGTGGATTTTTTTTTTTTTTTTTTTTAAGATAAAAATGTACTCCCATTAATTCTGGAGGAAATTTTGAAAAAAAAATTCCCCTTCCAATTTAATTGGGAGGAGTTTTCTGTAGGTTGGGTCTCTTTTTACTTTTCAAATTACGTGCCTATTCAATAGCCTCACTTCACTGTTTCAATTGCAATTGAAATGTGAATTCATTAGTTCTTGGATGTTGTTGGCTGTGCTGCGGGTTGCAGTTGTAAGTTCCAAGACTTCAAAACTTTCAATTTACACATTATTTGTTTAACAGCCATAGAACTTTATAGCATCGTGATGCGATGTTTAAAACACATGATAAACGTGTGTCCATGAGCTTTCGCAGCTATGTGGGTTTTAATGATCAAGAAAACAAGGTGAGTGTCCGTCCCCAAACATAGATTTATTAACGTCAAATCTTACAGTTTAAGGAAATTATCGGTTTACTCCTTTTATAAAGACAGTTTGTTCATTTTACATGAATCTGAACGTCGCGATCAGGAGTGCCCCGTTTTAAGACTTTGGTTCTAATGGAAGCTTGAAATGTTTTGACAACTAAACATAACCTTACACTCTCTCCTTCAAATCATACTACAATTATTTGCCTTGTTTATTTTTAAAGTAGTTTCCTCTCCCTGAAAATGTAATTAATAATTTTCTTTGTCATTGTTAAGTTTGAATTTTATCTGATTTAGGATGTGGACATTGGATTGGAAGAGAATTTTGACGAAACGTTGAATACTCGACTACTTGCAGGTAATTATTGTGATCAATATGATGTTTTAAAGCTGTTCAAAGTTACTGCAAAATTTATTTTGATTTTTTTTTAGGCGAAGCAGTTGTTGCTGAAGCACAAAATGTCCTAATGTTTGCACCTCTCAGTGAGAAAAAGGGTAAATCTGGTATTCTGACTGTCACAAATTTCAAGTTGTCATTTGTTACAACTGAAGAAAGGCCCCGAGATGTAAGTTTCCAGCAGATGCTTTTGGTCTCTGTGTTTATTATGAAGTGATTAGGTCTGTATAAATGCAGGTTTCTTTACATATCTATTTTTGTTTTAAGGAGCGAGGCCTGCAGGAAAATCTTCTCCTTGGTGAATATGATGTTTGCTTGGCAAATGTGGATGAAATATACCAAATGATAGACAAAGACAAGCGCAGGAAAATGATGCCTGGAAACAACATCTCTGGCAAAGTTAAAGGCCTCTATATAGTGTGTAAAGTGAGTTACTTATTTTTATCATTTGTAAACCTTTTAAGCCTCTTTTCCTGTTTTTGTATTGAAATTCTCTTTGAATTATTTTTTTTTGCTATGAAATGCTTCGCTTTCAGAACATGAGGGTCATTCAGTTCAGCTTTAAATTTTCCCCTGTTGGCCATGGCAAAACATTAACAAACGCTTTGTTACATCATGCCTTCCCAAGAAAGCACCATCTTCTCTTTGCTTATGATTTTAGGTAAGTGATATCTTGCCAAGTTCTCTAGGAAGTGTAACTTAAGGTGTAAATGTTGTCATCACTATTTTAATTTTAGAGAACGTTATTACAATAGTCAAGGACCAGTAACCATGTTCAATGAAAAGAAGGATTGGGAGAAGGAAATTCGTAGAACAGGCGCTGTTGGATGGAAATTATCAGATGTTAACCAAGGCTTCCAACTATCAACCAGGTGAAAAAGTTACTCAATAAATAAATATTTAGTGATTTAGTTTGATCCTTGAATGAAACCTAATAGGGTTCCTTTTTTTGTGTGTGTTTAAATATAGCTTGCCCCAGTGTTTGGTTGTCCCAGATGCTCTCGTTGATTACCAGTTGACGGAAGCAGCGCGGCATTTTCGCTGCAACCGGCCACCAACTTGGTGCTGGAGCTCAAGTCATGGTGCAGCGTTAGTTCGTATGGCTGATCTGTTGCCCACAATCACTGATAGGTTAGATATACCACAGAAGGTTTTTGGTATCCAGGTTGAACTATCTCCACTTCGCTTATTCTAGTAGATCTTTTGGGGTAATACTGCCTTTATTGCTTTTCTATTTCACCCAACTAATACCAAGTATATAGTTGCATAAATTATTGTTATTTTTTTTATTTTTTCATCTATTTTTTTAATCTAATGCAAGTACAAATCTGAAAAAATTCTGCTGTGCACCATATAATTCTGTGTCAAACCTCTCTTTTTTCTTCTTTTACTTTTTATCTTAACAGACATTTGGTAGTGGGTATGCAACTGAAGGTTATTGAGGCTTTCTGGTGTGTTTATGCTTACAGTAGAATGCTGGTCATTCAACCATCAGTTATTCGACATTCCGGCTTGTCGAACATCATCCCTGAAACAAGGTTAGGGATTATAGCTGTAGTCTGTGTTCCAGATAAGTCAGATCTGATGATGATTGATGTGTACTTTATTGGCCAAGCTTACACAATTTATTTTGCCGGCAATATTGTTCAATTTAGTTGCACTTTGCTTCCTAGTCTTATCTTCTCTGTTGGTAATAGATTTTCTTCTTCAAATTTCTTCATCTTTTGTATTTTGCTTTGTATTTTTATTAACTTACCTCTACTAATATTGTATAAGGGGAGAGAGAGCGGGCTTTGAGGCTCGTCTAAGCACCCTCATCAGGGAAGGCTTGGAAGGTGGAAGTTTTGCTTTGTAATCTCTTTCAGGTGGTGTTAATTTTATTAGTGCAATACATATTTTTAACAAAATTTCTATCCACAGGACTCCAGAAAACATTATGCTGGAAAACGTTCGGAAAGGACACCCTCAGAGGACGCAGCCTGAACTCATGGAGCTGACACAGGATCTGCCATCACCCAAAGATGTTTATGGTAGTTATTGCAAGCTGCGTGATCTCTGTACTCCTGGTATGTTTTTTTGTAGTTTGTGTCACCATAGCACAACCAAAAAGCATTTTTTGAACTTGACCACTTATTAATTCTTACTATTCTCCTTTTACCAGATAATGTACGTCAGTTTTGGATTCAGGACAACCACTTCCTGTCACAAGTGGAGAGTTCAAAGTGGCTTACAACTGTTTCTGCATGTCTTACCAAGGCTGCCAAGGCTGCTACTTTTCTTCAGGACAATATAACTGTTGTTCTTCAGGAAGCAGATGGGAGAGATATGTCATGCTTGATATCCTCTTTGACTCAACTTCTGGTTGATGCACACTTTAGAACGATCTTAGGTTTCCAGACACTTCTTCAGAAAGAATGGATTGCTATGGGACACCCTTTCTGCTCACGTCTTGGCCATATTTTAAATCCAGAAGTGCAACAGGTCTGCTATCAAAATGGCATTGCGTAAATATTCCTCTGGAGTTTCCAAAACCAGGTTGTTTAGTGCCTTAACTTCTTGATTTCTCTTTCCAGTCACCCATTTTGCTTTTGTTCTTGGACTGTGTTTGGCAACTTTTGCGTCAGTTCCCATCAGCCTTTGAGTTTACTGAAACTTATCTTACTACACTGTGGGATTGTGCTCATATCACTGTATTTGACACATTTCTTTTCGACTGTGAACATGAAAGACAAAATGCAAGCCAGGTATTCAAATTTGAAATTATGAGAATTATGAAATTTATCAACATATTCTACTTCAAGATCCTCTCTGGTTTAGGATCAGAGCAAGAAAATTACCCTCCGTTCTTTGTGGGACTGGGGAGAGCAATTTTTAGAGAAGGACATTGCTTTGTTCCGTAGCCCACTATACCATCCATCTAAATCAGAGGCAGTGCTCAATGTACTGTGTTCCCTACCAAATCTTGCCTTGTGGTCCCAATGTTTCTTCAGATGGATTCCAATTCTTGAACTTAAGGGTAAGTATTTCATTCTTCCTCATCACATTTTCTACCCAAACAACAATTTTTTTGTATTTTTTTCTTTTATCTAGCTGGTGGATATCCCCAAATTGACCTCGGTGTACGAGCACTTCATGCTCAGATCGACTATCTTAGAGAGCAACTAGCTGAAGCCAAGGCAGGAGAGAGGACAAGCAATCACCGGCTCTGTGCAAAACTCTCCAAGCAACGTGTTACTTCTTTTTTTCCATTCAGTGCTACTATTGATCCTGTGATTAGTCCAGCCTTACTAAATAGTACCTTAGCTCTGAATAACAGCTTTGTTTCCAATGAAGCCTTATTGGATTCACAGTCTTTGCTGAATGCACCTGACTGACAAACGATCTCCATCCAGTGTTTTTTTATTATTATTACTTTTATTGACACGTTTTCTCCTCACATATTTTCTATAATGCATCAAATTTTTTGTAAAATTTCATAGTGACTGTTATTTGAACTACTGCCTTATAATAAATGTTAGCTAGCATGAAATGTCAGTTTCATCTATTTTAGCTGTCGTGCTTCAAGCTGTGATAATGTTATGTCCTGTGCAGCTTTCAATCTTTAGAGTAGTACCAATATTCTTATAAATTTTTTCAGCTTTCCTGAATATTACTGTTTATATGTTGTTAATTTTAGTGATTAAGTGAAGTAATGTGCTCTCAACATATCACATGTTGTAGAACTGTTCTCGTTTTGTTATAAAGTATGAATGCTCAGCATTCCTCATGACTAATATGGTAGAAAACTGCACGACAAAAGATAGTTTTGTTATCTGTATATCACTAACACTCATCCTTTCAGAGGAAAACTTCTATGTAAGCCGTGGTTTGTAATCTCAGTGTGTAATTTTTTTCCTCTTGTTTACCTTGTTACATGTCTGATCCATTCGCTATTTACTTTTAGTATTTAGGGTAGTCCATTGCACAGGCGTTGTGAAAAGTAGTTTGTATGTACAGATCTCATCTTCATGTCCCCTTTGTGTCCCAGTTGGCGATAAATGTTAAAATTCAAGCAAGTTCTATTTGTGCTATTTTTGTTTTACCAAAGTGAAAGTTATCTTTAATGACCTTCAGATCAAAACTCCTAAAATATGTTTGTGAATTTGTTATGGTGTAAAGTAAGACAATGAATGACGTTGTACTAACTCTTTTATTAAGGTATAAGCCTTTATCTCTACCTTAATGTAAAAGACATCTATGTATGTTCCTGGCCAGAAATTTGACAGCAATTTAGTCACATTTAATTGAATCATTTGGACTTGCACATCTTGTGTGTGAATCTTATTGTAACAGATATGTGTAATGCACTGAGCTTACAGTAAGTAAGGCACATTGGAAGGTAAGGCATATTGAAAGCTAAATTCAATTGTGTTTGTCAATGAAAACCATTTTATTCTGACTTATAAATCAAAGTAGTAATATTTATGTCATGATGTTTCCTTCCTCTATTCTCTATCTAATTAAAAAAGCAGGAATTATTTGTCTTTACAATACTTTTGTATCAATAGCTCTATCCCTACTTTGCAAGTCTTACCAAACTACATTTATAGTCTCTGCCATTTTTTTTGTAGTGTAGTTGACCACTGTTTACAGAGACTTAAAAGTTGAAGTGGTTTTCAACTTTGCATTAAACTAGTCAAATCAATGTAGGCAGTTATTCTGCATCTACCCAAACTGATTATTAAAATGATAAAGGGATTATTGTACTGTATCAATTGTAAAGTTGTGAGATAAAATTGTTGAGTCTCAAAAGTTGAGACATGAGAAGGATGTTCAAATGTACTGGGTGGTATCGAACTGTCAATCATCTGCGAGAAAGCAATTAACATGTATAAAAGGTATATCCCATGAATCATTCCAAGTTTGTTGTTGTTTTTCTTAATTGATGCCAAAAATATTTTTCAAGATTCATACTACAATTATGACGTGACTGGCATATCAGAGTGCAAGTGATAGATACATTTATATCATATATATTGTAGTAGAAATGGAGTCAGTATTTTCTTATACTTTGTATTAGGTAATGGTATTACAAGCAAATAAATTGAATATTTTATTAAAGTGAATTCTTATAAATGTAGTAGAAAACAATAAATAAAAAGATGTTAATATCCCTATTTAAAGCTGTTTTGTAGTTTTTGAACAAGTGTATGCGGGCTCACTTTGCATGCACTCATTATTTTGTTCCCAAATGCTCAATGTCTGAATGAAGAGGCCTTTTTCAAGGCTCAACAGAACTGTCACTGTGACCATCTGGAACAGAGGAATTTTCACTGATTATTGAAGATGACAGGGTATCAAAATACTTAAACAATAGTAATTTATTAAAAATAAATATCAGCACTATATTGGACAGGCCTCAAGGTTATAGCGGGAACTACAATACTATCTTACCCGGCAGATATACAACGAGGACCGTGATTACCACCACTCCAGCCGTGAACGACAGGAACTGCAGCAGCCGTCGCCCGAAATTGTGCTGTGACCGGGCGCGTTCGCGGGGCAGGACCTCAGCCAGGGTGACGTAGAGGAGCGTGCCGGCGGCCGAGGCCTGGAGAGCGGGGAGCAGGACCGGGTCCGAGGTCGGGTCCGAGGCCCCGGGCAGAGCGTACAGGATCATGCCGACACCGACACCTGCCGCAGAGCCAAGCGCGAACACGAGCACGGCCACCAGGTGCGGGACCAGCCCCACGCCGCCGCCAACCAGCTCGGCGCCCAGGCAGAAGGACACGACCAGCTTGTGGGAGCTCACCGCGCCCAGCAGGAACAGCACCTGCCCCGGCGTCTCCTCCAGCCCCACGGCCAGGCCCTCGATGACGGAGTGTATGCAGAGGGCGAGGAGGAGCCCCCAGCAAGATGCCGTGCCTGCGCCGCCCAGGTGGGCCCCTGGGGCCTCTGCGGACGGGCCGCGGCTGTCTGCGGGAGACTTGGCCTCGGCCCCAGACAACAGATGCACTTCCTCAACAGACGACGTCCCTACCGCAGCCGTCGGACGTCTGGAAAATCAATTACGGCGTTGTTTACTCTCTTTTTACGTGTTTACTTCAAAGTGCTATATTTGTCGACAAACGCAACGCTCACCTCTGTATGTTCACAGACTCGTCCATCGAACCGTAGTCATCCCGCCGACGCACCCCCGGGCTCTTGCTGCAACACAACAGGAAACAGAGCGGGCGGCTAGTGGGGCACACGCCCGGAGACAAACACGCAGCAGGTCAAGCAAAGCAAGAGCCTGGGACTCACCCTGGGGGGCAGGGCGGGCACGGCTCGTCCACCGGACACGCGGCGTGCGGCTGCGCCCGGTGCGCGCGCGCCGCGGCCGGGGAATGCCCAAGCACCCTCTGCACCAGCTCGTCGACGAGGTAGAGCACCAGGAAGCCGATGAGCAGGGCGACGGGGGCTGCGCGCGGCAACACCTCGCTGGCCTCCACCAGCATGTGCACCAGCGCGGTGGCCAGGAGCGCGCCGGCGCCGAACGAGAGGAGCGCGGTGAGCAGCGGGCCCGCCCCCGCCGCGTGCCGCGGGCAGTCGTCGGCGTCGAACGAAGGGCGCCGCCCCCCGCGCAGCCACAGCGGCAGCAGGCCCAGCACCAAGCTGGCCGCCCCCATGGACGTCAGCGAGATCACCTTGGTCTCCACGAGACCCAGCATGGTGGCGGCGAGGGGTAGTTAGCGTCGGGCCTCGCTGTCTGCTTCACGACGGCGCGCCGTCGTCCTCCCCAAGCAGGCCGCCCTCCTCAAGTGGGTGGCCGAGCTCGACCACTCTCCTCGTGTGGCTCAGTGCGGCTGCCTGCCCCGCTGCCCGCTCTGCCTCGCTCTGTATCTCTGAGCAATGTTGACTCCCGGCCGCCGGGCCGAGCCGCGCGCCAGAGCCACGCCCCACCTCCGCCTTTCTCTCTCTGTCCCTCCCAGCCCCAGCGGACTCCTTTATCTGTCAAAAAATCGTCATTCTCGGATGAGCGGTAAGTTGAAGACGACACTAAAATTTGATTTGCACGCGACGTTATTATTCAGAAATTGTAAACAAAAAATACTGAGAAATAAGACGGAACCACCTCATTTTGTTTTGGTATATGTCTGTGAAATCAAGTCCATAAGCGAAATCGTCGAGATCGGAACACTAGCTTCAGTCGGCTGGATTTAACTGGAAGTTATTCACAAATGTCGAGCTTCCTCATGCGATGACACTCGTCTGCTTCGGGCGAGGAGGGGCTCAGCGCGCGCACCGCGCACCCATCATCGGGGGGGAAGGTCCTAACTGGCCCCTGTCTGACTATACTGCGCTTTGTGCCCGATAAGCCAGCACGACGGGGGCAGATAACGTGAACCACATTGCGCTTTTCATTTCGGTAGTCCTTCTAGATAAGTACTTTGCACTTGAACCACATTGTGGGACTTGCGGTCGCACGCCCACACCTACCTATACCTCACCGGGGTAAATTAACTCGAACCACTACACCCCCATTTTTATTTCGACCAAAATATGCATATATGTATTTACAGAGTCAGTATGTGATGTGACCACTATGTAGTCACACTCCCATGTGAAACCCTAGGCACCAAAAATCAGCCACACTCAATGTGTTGATGCACATGCATGTTAAAAAGTTAAGCTGAAATTTGATAGATGGGAAAGAAAGGTTTGAAGATGCAAGATCAATATTCTTTGTATTTCCTGACCCTACCCGCTAAAGTTTGATATGAGACACACTGACCAATACTTACCAAACCAAAGCCGGCCGGAGTTGTTACTGCACGTACGTACACCTATATGGCGCCGATACGTAGGCAACCCATCGTACATTTCGCGGGATAATTAAAATTCTCATACGTTGGGATCCAGAGATAGTCTCTCTGCCCGCCCGAAATCGAGCGGTCGAGAGATTTTTGCGCAGGTTAGGTTAAACGCCATTGTTTGTTGTTTTGCAGCTTGCATCAGCTGTCAGTGTTGTCCTCTGAGATGTTGTTTTTTCGAAGGAATTATTCGTAAATAGTGATTCGTTTCTTGAAAGTAAATTGTCGTTTCTTTGGTTTGCCGTGCTCGATTATCTCCGGATTAACCCCTGTATCATCACTGATTGTTGTGAATGCAACGGTTATAGAACACCAAATACTTTTGTATTCTACTAATTAGCAGGTAAAACAACAATTGATGCTGCGTTTGAAATCAACCTTTGTTTCTGAATGGAAGTTATTTTTGTCATCTGTCAACTATCAATGAATATATATCGTTTCCATAGTGAACTCTATTAAGCATGAACTGAAACGTCACAGAAATAAAATAATTCATTAATTCTAATTTTTAATTTTTTTCTATAGGGTGCCAAAGGAATAAGGAACTAAAATGGTTTGCGACAAATGTGAGAAGAAATTGGGGAAAGTCATAACCCCTGACCCTTGGAAGTCTGGTGCACGAAATACAACTGAAGGAGGCGGACGCAAAATTGGAGAAAACAAAGCCTTAACAGCACGATCAAGAGCTTCTCCTTACACAACTTCATTTAACTGCTGTCGAATTTGTAGACAAAAAGTCCATCAGGTTTGTATAATTAAAAATTAGCCCTCGTGAGTACTCACAGCTTGTTTAAAGTTTAGTAAGACATGTCATTTTGTTTACAGGCTGGTTCACATTATTGTCAAGCATGTGCCTACAAGAAAGCAATTTGTGCCATGTGTGGAGTGAAAATGTTGAACACTAAAAACTACAAGCAGTCTGCAGCCTAATTTCTGAATCTGCTGTGACGTTTATGAACTCCGTTGTTCCATTGTTGTGTGAAATGTCAAACGTGTTAAATATGGGTTATGAATTATTTATATTTCATTTAGGTTGTTTATAGATATTCTGAAATTTTGTTAATACTGTCCTTATCTGAATTAATATCTTTGCAAAGCAAGTAACTAAGTTATTATTTCTGATTTGCTGTTAATATAATTGTGAATAGTGACAAATGCAGAGGTGTTATCATGCCTTCATTAAATATTCGTTCCATCTCTTAAAACTTTGTTATTTTGGTTTTTTAATAGTTTAAAAAAAATAATGGCCCACCTCTATATAACCCCTCATCACTACAACAATACAAGGGCTCAACAATGAAATCTCTCTAACCAAGTATTTAGGATTGATTATCTTAAAACAAAATTCATGTACCGGTAACATAGATTATTTTATTTCTGGTTAAATTAATAATGGCTCCTTTTAGACCTAGCTTCAACAAAATTTGCGACAGCATTTGCGGTGTTCAGGTGTGCAAAACAATTATGGAAGTTTTAATGCCTTAATTTGTCTTAAGGACTAACATGTTTTTCGTTTAGCTACAAAAAGCTATCTCAACTTGTCATGCCACTCGACGAGAGTTTGGTAACAGTTCTAGTAGTGATAGACAAACCCACAGGAAACGGCCATGGTTTATTGAAATATTCAGGTGATCTATATAGTCATTTTGGAAAACTCAGCATGGTGCTGTGTGTTTGTGAGACTTCTGGCTCTCTCCTCTCTCAGGCCACGCGCCGCTGTTGGGGAAGCCCGGCCTCCCATCGAACAGTGTCGCAAGCAGCGCCTGCTGGCCCTAGAGCAGTGTCGCCGTGAAGCCGGCTGTGAGAGGTGAACTGTGGGTGGTTTCATACTTCTGCCAATGACAAACACAGCAACAGCTTGGTGTCTATGACAGTTGCGCCGACTTTTGGTGTGACTTGGCCGTCGTGTCAACACCTCCACGAACCGAGCCACTCGTCTACCATCGGTCTGAAGCACCACCTGTTCCTGGTCCACGGCCACCACCCCCACAAGTTCTACGGTGCAACCACACTACAAGGTAATGTCAATGAAGAAAAGTTGTGCTTGTTGACCTGGGTCTACTCCTGTCGAATTTTGTCTTTGAATAGCTGCTCAGATTCTTGGAGTCCAAATCTTGCCAATGTCCAAGCCCTATCAAAGGACAAAGACAAATGGACAACTCAACACAAACCCTACGAGGGATTCACTTATTGTGGAGTCAACCTGCCTGCAATAAATTTCTGAAGTTCTTCTGGAAACAATAATTTACCAGTGAATATTAGTGTAACACTAGGTAAATTGACACAAAATGACAATGATAACATAAAAGAATAATTTATTAATCCTGTAGTGCAATGCAAAAATAAACAGGTTTACAATCAATTGATTAAATATTTACAAAATAGTAACAAATGGGGCTGTTTTTCAACCAATTAGTAAAATTATATATTATGCAACCATTTGATCAGGATCAGAAAGTACACAAGTTCAGTTTTTATAGATCTTGATTCACTGACAAATTGGGATGCTTATGCTTATACTTAAGGAAAGTATTCTGGAGTTGGCATATTTCTTGGTGTACTGGGTAAATCATCTAAAGTAACAGCTCGGGGAGTATGAAGTAAACTAGGAGTTTTCTCCTCATCCAGCTGTGGTAGGCTATCTGTAAAACAACAAGATAAAACCGAAGATGGGAATGAATAAACCAAACAATGACAGTTGTAAATTTAAAGTATGTACATTGAAATAAATTTACCATTAAATCGGAGTTGCTGGAGTCTATCTTGAAGATCCTTATCACTGTCATCAAGGTTTCCACCTGGTCCAGGTCCAGATGTAGGTGCAGATTCTTCAGCTAGAAGATCGCTTAGTTCTTCCTCCAAACCTTCATCGGTGTTACTGTCTACTGGCTCAGCTAATAGAGCTTGAATTTCATTGTGTGTATCAAGGACCTCCTTGACATCATCCATGGTATTAGCAACATCATCCTCTGTAAGACCAGCAGCCTTGAAGGTCTTTTTAAGAGCAGCTACACCGACTTGGTACGACTCCAAAACCTAATAAAATAACCAATCAGATAAGAAGAAAGGATGCAATAAACTTATGCATATGTAGATCCAATCCTACATTGAACCTTAAAAATAATTTACCTGGCTATCAGAGGAAGCATCTCGAATTCTTGCCAATAAAACTTGAACATTATCTAATGCATTGGATCGCTTCTCTATAACCCTCTCAAGTTCTTTCTTTTTTCTTAGACAACTTTTAGCCTAATAAAGGAAAACATATAAATAACAAGAAAAGACTTTCTGTAAAAAACATACTGATTATCAATAAAGACCTACTGTGGATCTCATCCCTTTGGCAAGGTAAGCTTTTGCTTGTTTTAGTGTATCTTGCTTTTCGTTTTCAAGACGCTCTAGGTAATGTAATAAAGCTTTTTCATTACAAGACAAAGTATATATACCACGATCTACATCAGTGATGGTTGGCTTTGACTTCATATTTGAGCTTCGAAGTTTAATCAAAATTTGGGACTTATTAGTCTTATCAATGTCTTGATCAGTAACAGCTGCATACCCCTGAAATAAAAAATAAATGAATTATTTAACTTTTAAAATGAAATCATGCAAAAGTTATTGGCATTCAAGTAGTGTTAATCAAGGTATTTTAACACAAAATTTTAAAAAAGAAGAAAGCTCATTATTTTGTTCCCAAATGCTCAATGTCTGAATGAAGAGGCCTTTTTCAAGGCTCAACAGAACTGTCACTGTGACCATCTGGAACAGAGGAATTTTCACTGATTATTGAAGATGACAGGGTATCAAAATACTTAAACAATAGTAATTTATTA
>NW_026267208.1:69693-76232 GCF_000697945.3 Frankliniella occidentalis | reverse complement strand
GATGAATACTTTTTATTGTTATTGTCCGTTCTATCACATTTGAGCACAACCGCACTATGTCTGAGCATACAATTGACATATTGATTGATATCTGAAAAAAATTGCACTTTTTGAAAATGGAAATCATACAA
This sequence comes from Frankliniella occidentalis, assembly GCF_000697945.3. Classification (NCBI taxonomy): domain Eukaryota; kingdom Metazoa; phylum Arthropoda; class Insecta; order Thysanoptera; family Thripidae; genus Frankliniella; species Frankliniella occidentalis. Next base: position 76,101 of record NW_026267208.1, on the reverse strand, counting down.
GATTTTGTATTTACAGTCTTATTAAACCCTTTAGAATGTTCAGCAAATTGTTCACCAATGAGATGACATTTCTGGATGATGGCTAGAATAAAAATAACTTAAATTTCATAGAAATAAAATGCATACCATAGTAATCAAGGTGCTCTCTTCAAAATGAAAAAAAAATACATGATTTCCAAACAAGGTACATTTATACTACTGATAACAATAGATGAAATTATTACTTCAGTTAATAGAAAGCACAAATGATGATAACAAGAGTAGATTACTTTTGTTTGGTAAATCAGATTGAATTATTATTGCCCTGCACAAAGCCCAAACCCCCATACCATCATTCGGTAAATGGGCAACATTATAAGCAGTAGTTCCTATTGTGTGCAAACAGACTTTGTACTATTAATCAACAGTTACGGCGTCAATGACAAAGTTAACCATCAACAGAAAAAGTGATTTTTCAAATCCATACCATTTAAAACAATAGATAAATATTTATGGCACAATATAACAGGTTTCTTCATCTTCATTACATTCTCTGATGAGTGGGAATGGAATACACTCTCTTCTACCACATAGCAGCTGTTTTGGCGGCAAAAGTGCTGTCAAGGAAATAAAATCTCCTCTGAAACCTTGAGAGATAGCCCCAAATCATCAGTCTATAAAGCAAATACATATTCACTTGTAAGCTATGTTCATCATCTCATCTCACTCAACAGCTGGTAACAGTAATAATGGGTAGAAGTGATTAACAGCCACCAGGAATTAAATCAAGAGCTCATAAAATTTCCAACCACCATAAAAACTGTCATACACATGAAAATATTCCAATTTGCTTGGATACTGACAGTTGAGAAACAAAATATCACACTTAGACACTCATACACTAGACCTGAATTATTAAAATTAAATAGAGCACAAGCAGAGTGCATTAACACAAAATTCTACAAATCAAGCAACAATCTTAAAGGTAAACACAGCACAAAAAGTCTACAGACCAAACAAAGAATTAACTTTCCATTTTTAATTAATGGTAATTTTAACATCTAGGTATTTAAGAAGGCAACAATAGATAAAATTATGGGTCAACTGTTCAAAAGGAAAATTAAAAGCCATAAAAAAACATTATTAAGTTATGACAAATGCTAGGACAAATGACTGCAACACATATTTCACAGAGCCCACCTGTCCCATACAATTGATATGCAATGCATCTTACATATCTGAAGAAGAACAACAGCATTGAGATTTTGAAATGTTAACATAGTCAATAGAAGAAAAAAAAAAAAGACCTGGCATTCTAGAGAACAAAATTGGTTCTCAAAAATCAAAATAAAATAAAGAGAAAAAAATCATTATGTTTGTCTATTAAGACACAATACAATACCATATATCACAAGAGCAACATGGATTTATGCCAAGTTGCACTACAAAATCTACTGCAGTAATCTGAAAAAAATTCACAAAGTAGATAACAAATAAGATATGAAAATATTGCGCTGGCTTTTCTTACTTAAAGTGTTCCGGATAATTAAAAGGAACAATCAAAGGAGGGTATACTTGACATAAGAAAAACAATAAGTATATTTTATGATCAAGGATCATGAAAAAACAGATCATAAATTCCAGAGGGAAATATGAGAACAGATTTGTGGCATGTAAATAGTGTGTAACAGAACCTGATGCTTGAGGGTTTGTTTCCGTAGCTTCAATGTCTATCCTTCAATATTAACTGAATCAGCCATTCATCATGACAAATTTGAAAGGGAAATTCATTATTTTTATACCATCATTTTAAAAGTCCTAGATACAAGTAATTAAAAGGATACACCAGAACATATAATTACACTAGCTAGCACTTCTTTATGATTCGCCTTTTAACTGCTATGACTTATACACACTAGAGCTTCAAATACCGGCAAAATATATGCAATAATCACAACACCCTCCTCAAATGATCTCTCACAAATTCATTTGAAGCGAAACCTATTCCAACAGCAATGGGTCCCTTCACCCAATTCATACTTAAACCTTTAAAGAAACCACCTCTTATACCTTCCTCCCTGTAATAAGAACAGAAGAGACAAATTTGGAATGCAAAAAAATCATAATTCATGAATCAAAAGTAAAAAGTATTTCTGAAACTTACCGGTATATTTTACTCAATGAGCCAATTATGGTATCATAGTGCTCGCCAGTAACTGCAGCTGTTTGCATTCGTCTCCTTACAATATCAAGGGGATATGATCCTGTTTGGGCAATAGCACCAGCAATTGCACCACAGGCTAAGTTGATCAGTTGGCTGGGCTTTTCATCTCCAAGCCAAACTGGTCATGATAGATAGCATTAAAGGGTGCATTTACATAAGATTAGATAAAAATATAGATACTAGATAAATTCTTACCTCTATAGTGATGTTTGAGAGTATCATAGGTGAAAAAACTGAGTCCGGCATACGGTATAACTCCGAGAAGAGTTGGTAAATAACCGCGATAGAATGCTAAAATGCTTTCCTGTTGCCACATGACTCTAAAAACCTAGAAGAAAATGGTTTTGGTACAGGCAGGCATAAAAACCACATGCAAATAGTATTTGTTTAACATGTAATACACTTACAGATCTGAGAGAATTCAGCTCTCCTTTTGATGTCACAGCCATTCTTGCACGAGCTAAGTCTAATGGATATGTCAGGGACTGCGATGTAACACCTGCAAGTGAGCCGGCCAAAAATCTTTTGATGTGTGCATCCTCTGAGCTGTAACAAGCCAAAAGAGATTATTTTAAACCAGATAACAAATAGAGATTAAAATACTCAAATACATTAGCATAAGAAGTGTGTAATTTGAGTAATAAATTGACAACAAAAAAAAAAAACTTACTGGTCAATTGGAGAGGTAACATTTAAACCTAAAACTCTCTTCCATTGCTCGTGGGAAGTGAATTGAATTGCTCCATAAGGCACAATTCTTGCCATTGTAGCACTATTGCCTCTCCATAGCCCCACAATACCTTCTTTGTAAATTGTCTCCTGAAGGAACTTCACTACTCCCCTCACTGAGTAGGGCTCTCGATGAATCTAGGAAAGAGAAAATAGTTTGTTTTTTGCCCTTTCTTGAACAGATTAAGATATAAGCAGTTTGCACTATTCAAGTAGCACTCATTACCTGGAAATTAATTTTTGTTCTGTCTAAAGGAGCTATAGCAGTCTTGGCAATGGCACCCGCTACAGCCCCAGCTACAAGACCTGTCCATACTCTAGTTGTGTTAGATATCTAGTGGAAGGGGAATGAAAAATTAGAAAGATATTTAAGTATTTTAAAGTGTTGATGGAATAAAATGGAAAATATTAGCAAAATCCTCTCTACTTATTTGAACTACTGACCTCTGTCAACTTGATCTCTTGTGCGCCTGATGGCTCTTGTGGGCCTGATATATCTTCTGAAGGTTTGTCTCCCATAGTAGCAGTTCCATGGGAGGAAATGACTGACAAAGCTGAAGGAGATGGGGGCCTTCTCGCTACAGATGAACTGAATGGTGAAATGTTTGTTGAAGATGTGATGTTATGTGCAGGGATTGTGGTATAAGCTACGTCCACCATGTCTGCAGCTCACACTAACATCCTGCAAAAAAGCCAATATTACTTCAATAAAGGAAAAAAATCAGGATGATAAGGCATGCACATACAACAACTCCATGAAAATACTACAGACAACAACCAGTAGCTCCATATGTGTTGACACTGATGTGAAAGACTTTCTTAGAGGCTCTCTAGAGGATGGTAGTGGTGCGCGAGGGATCAAATGTTGGACCGACCAGCTCCGATCCGATAGCTAGATGCTGGCTAAGCTTACATCACGGTGTAAAGGGCACTCTCCTACGCAGGGTAGGCGAGGGAGCTTCAGTCTACAAGACTAAATGCAACCCGTATCTGGATTAAAAAGACAAGCGAAACACCTGCACGTGTTTTCGGACGAAGGTGGATCGTGCGATTGTATTGTGATCGTGTGAGTTGAGTTCAATATAACTCGGGTCGGCTAGCAAAACGCCAACACGTTCAGGTTCAGACGTATGTATACGTACAGTGTCTTTGAGCCAAGCTGTCTGCGGTCATCAGATTTTGGTTCAGGAATCCCTCTCTTCAAAGTGTTGATGCAGAATCACATGTCTCTCATGGACCAAGGCCGTAATTTGAAGGCACAGGGAACAGACAAACTTCCCTCGAATCGTGCACGGCCATAGAAACACTACTAAATTTGCACGCACACACACCCACTGTATGTGAAGGACTCGACGGACGACAACAACACACTCACACTACCGCACATCAACATATACATACACCAACACAAACGCGTTCAGGTAAGAACAGCCACCAACGCAACCGCAAGGGAACGTGTTACTAGGGTCGGTAAATAATATATACTTCACATGACTCGAACTAATAAGACGAAAGGTATCTGAAGCATGCTTCATAGGTTGAGCTAGTATAATTCAAGGGACATTTTGTAAATGTTTTAGTTTGCAAGAAAACTTTCTTGTTTGGCGACCTTGCCAAATCAGCTGCTTTGTTTTCTTCTCTACTCTGGGCAGGACATCGGGGCGAACGTAGCTTGAAATGTGCCATCCTGACTAAATCTGAATCTGAATTTGAAAGCAACTTCGTTGCTAGGCAACGGTAACGCCGTAACGCCGAGGAAGGGGGAAAAGGTGAATGGGGTGGAAGGGGTGCCCCCACTTTGTTCAGCTGGATTTACCCCCTCCTCTCCCTGCCTCCCCCCGCCTCCTCCACCCGCCGCCCGCGGCCCGCGGTGTCGGCAAGCGCGCGCTGTCCCTCTGCGAGTCAAACCGAAGGCTCAACTCGTTCAGTCTTCAGGCGACCCACCACGGGTGAGACCACTCGACGCGTCAGGAGCGCCCGTGTTTCGTGTGACAGTGATCTGTTCGTCCTGAGTTTCGCGACCTGTGCTCAGCGTGCGACTCAAGTGTATCGGGCCGACATCTCTGTGTCATTGTTCAATCGTGACCGGCTTGTCCGCGGCCCGGGGGGCCGACCGTCCTAACCCTGTTGAACACGTCTCCACCCACCACCGGTGTGAGCGCTCCAAGAGTCCGACCCTAATTTGGGGCCTTACAGTCGAACTAGTTATGTGAGCTGCCATTCCTCTGCTTTGCATCGTTCAAGGTGAGTTCTGGCTGTTTGGATGAGGCAGATAGTGCAACAGTCGCTGCATAGTTTGTCTAAGAATAAATCAAACACCACCGGTGCAATTAAAATAATTTTCTTTGTCTGAGACGTTTGAAATGTATGTCTGGTTGACGATGAAGCAAAGTGTCCATAGTATGGTTTGATCGCTATGTGCGCACTACCAGATTAATGAATAAATAAATTCTTGCACTAGGCTTTATGCCCTTACTTGTAAGAAAATACCATTTTATTTCCTTTAAAACTATTTTTGTGTTGTTTAATTGATTCCAGGGGCCAGAATGAATTATATTCTTAATTTATGCTTGCTACGGATCCTCCTCCCCGCCGTATTAACCACATGTAAGTAAACATTTTACTAAAATAAAATTCTAATCACCTCATGAAATGGTTTTTACTACTGTGCAGTACGCCAATATTTTTGATGTCTCTTGGCTCTGGATTTTGACCAACAGTGTAGAGGAGTGTTTCATTCCTGTTCTTTAATTTTGAAAATCACACTTGTCATGAATCAACAAATTTTCATTGAAGGCAGCTCGCAATGAGAATTTATATCCTTGTACAATTTTTTGTTTTGTGTTTTGGAGCTTTTGTTTCTGTAAACATGGGCTAAAATTGAGGGTATGGCAGAAAAATTTCAGTGCACCCTTGTCGCACTCATTAATCATTTTTTTTTTATTTATTTATTATTATTATTCTGCTGGTAGGGCAGTAGGGTAGTGTGGCGCATGGCGGAGGGGCTCGTGGTCGGTGTTGACCTGGCAGCAAGCTGGCAAGGTGACCACGCCCCCTTGAACCCCCGCCCCCGTCCCTCCCCTATACGTGGGGCGCGGTTTCCGCCGCTGTCCAGTCGGTGATGCGCGGAGAATCGGGGCCGAGGAGCCAGTTGGGAAAGGGGGAGGGGGGCGTCCGTAACCGGCGTCGCCAGGATAACGCGCTTGCTGGGAGTGCGCCCCGTCCCCCCTTTGCCAACAGACAGAACCCCCTTATCCGGAGAACGTGATTTAAGTACGCTCCCGCACACCTACCCCGGGCTGGGGTTCCCGCCGGCTCCGGACAAAGGGGACGGGAGGGGGAGAGGAGCAGGGTTGGGTTGGCGGTAGGGGAGGGGTTGGCGATAGGTTGACGGGGCAGGGGAGGCAGGGTGTTTCTGCTCAGCGCAGCGAGCCTATGCTTACTCGGACCCCTCCCCTCTGCACTCTCAACCTCCA
>NW_026267208.1:50049-69548 GCF_000697945.3 Frankliniella occidentalis | reverse complement strand
ATTTAACTTTTAAAATGAAATCATGCAAAAGTTATTGGCATTCAAGTAGTGTTAATCAAGGTATTTTAACACAAAATTTTAAAAAAGAAGAAAGATTAACCTGGTACTGTAGATAATATGCTATAAACCTGGCATCAGTAGAAGGTACATTTTCCATACCACAAGCTGATAATAAATTATGGATAGTCATAAGTTCCCCTCGTAAATCTTCACCAGCAGAGGAGAAAATAGCTTCTGATCTGGTCTGGAAAGTGAATCATTAGTATTTACTTTCTAAATTGCTATAAATCCCTAGTTGAGAAATTAATACCTTAATGGCAGCAAGGTGAACAAACTGAGTTTGATTTGTTACAGCGGAAGGGGAAACAACCATGCCTTTTAGCTTAGTAAATGTCCAAGAGGCCGGCTTCTTGACTGCAATATCAAACATCCAGCCTCGCCAGGAATCAGGTACATTGCACATCTTTAAGAATTCTTCTGGCTGTACAATGCTCCTACTTCTGCAAATTAAGATTGAAATAACATTAAGCTGACATCATGAAAATAATAATTGGAAGGCAGAAGAAACCAAATGGTGATACCTTTGCATTTCTTCAAGAACAGTAGGAAGACATTCAGGGATCCGACCATTTCGCATGAAATCTTTGTTTAATTCATCTAAACTGAAGGAAATGCGATTTTTTCTTTCGCTCCATTTTAATACCATTGCTGTCCAGAAAGAAAACTTTGAGTCCCATCCTTGTGGGTTGAGATCTCTGTCACGAAAAGGGGCAAATAAAGATGTCATGCGAGTTTCATCTTCCCATAATTCAGGGAACTCTTGGCTGTGAGTTGAAAGCGAAGCACCCTTCGTAGGAGTGGCCATCACGTATATTCAAAAACTGGAAATCAAAAGGAATATTAAGCGGACTTCTACATTAGGAAGAGGAAATGGCAAGGTGGATTAACAGACATTATTTGATGTGCACCTAGACAGGACAGTTTGAAGGATAATGGGAGTCATTACAAGAATAATGAAAAGAAATGCATAAACATTGCACACTCATGGTGCATATGGTACGTTATCCCATACCTACGTTTATCACGATTGTCATAAAAAGATGAGCAAAGCAATATCACACATCAGGCACTGTTAACCTCCAGAAGGTTCCCGTAGCTGTGGCAAACAATTTGAACACAGGTTTCGTTGCCTAAATTTAGACCACACAGGTTAGACGAGACAAACCAAAACAAAGCGCTGTAATGTTTTGCAGATTATGACAAATTCACCAAAGTGAAATTTTCATACTAGCAGGAATGGCGCGAGCAGCGCGAGGTGTCAAATGATGGCGCTCAAGCAATTTCAAGAAGCAATGGTTGATCTCTGATCTCTGATCATGATGCTAGCTTTAGTCTCGGGAAAATGTGGCCTAAAGCCAGCATCCCGTCATTTGTTTAATATTCGTTACTGAGACTTCAAATATGCTTTAACCATCGTGGGCAATTTTCACTGCAAATTGACACTGTCCTGGAGGTTTTGAGCATTTCTGGCTTCAGAAGACTACTTATATCGAAATGGGTAAGTGTTTTACTGTTTTGTCTTATAATGAGAAGCGTTATGGAAGTTGTACAAAAAAAATAGAGTAGAGATAACATTTTTATTTCAAAAAGTTTTACAAGTCTACGAAGTACAGTCACCTCGCGATAAGTGTCCGATGGCGGGACCGGCGCCAGACACATATCGAAGGGAGCAAAACGTTTAACACCTGTTGGGAGCGTCTGGCTCGGAGCCTCGCGAGTCCGAGGAGCTCATTGTTCGGTGCGTCGCTGGGGACCCGCCCGATCTGTATATGTCCCGCCGACGCTCGATAAGTGTCCGCTCTAAGTGTCCGCGTGCTACAGCACGTTCTCAGGTAAGCCACGGCAAGCAAGGTGCCCGTTGGCATTGTCGGCGCGCCTGGCCCAGTCCGATCCCAGGCTCGGGTCCAGCCATGGTCGAGCCAGGGCTCCACGCACTGGATGACCTGTCAATCACACCGGCTTAGGGGAGTGGCGAGTAAACTTGCAACATTTCTGAGCCGAGGGCCCGGACCTAAAACGTACACTTATCGAGCGGACACTTATCGCGAGGTGACTGTAAATTAGAACGGTTTGTTCGCGATGAACCTGCTGAGCAGGTCGAGCGCCCAGCGAGGCTGGTCAGCGGGCACCATGTGCCCGGCGTCCCTCACCAACACCTGCGTGAGCCTGCCGGCCTGCTTGGCGTAGCCGGCGAGCTCACCGCGCGTGACCCACTGGCGGCGCGGGGCGCGCGCGAACTCCTCGGCGCCGCTCCACTTGAGCTTGCTGAGGTAGCTGTCGGTGAGCGCGTAGGCGACGATGATGTCGAGCTGGCCGTTGTACAGCATGACGCGGTAGTGGTCCAGCAGCTCGGCCAGCCACGGCGCCACCGACTGCAGCATGTCCTCCCTCATGTGTGTCTCCACGATGGTGCTGCGGTCCCACGTCGCGTTGCCGACGTGCAGAGCGCGGCGCACCTCGGGGGTCTGGACCAGGCGAGTGCCGTCGCCGTGGTCCGGGTCCGCCGTGTACAGGAAATTGAAGTAGAAGTCGAAGCCCGTGAGGTTCTTGAAGAGCGTCGGGTAAGGCGTGAGGTCGCCGCCCAACATGAGGTCGTTCTCCATGAAGGCGTCCAGCCAGCGGCGCTCCTTGATGCGCTGCACGATGCGCTCCTCGCTCGCCCCGAGGGCCTCGCGTCCCGCCGCGTCCACGAGCCCGAGTTGGAACACCAGGTCACTGTAGTGCATCATGTTCTCGGGGTCTGTGAAGCCGTTACCGATAAAGAGACCCTGGAATAAAATGAGAATTGGGACGTCACTGGCCGATAAATCAGGACGGAGTTTCGTGGGACGTGCGTTTATTCGGGACCATGAACAGTGTTAAGACCGAGTTGAAGAACTTGAAGTGACCAAGGGCAACCCACCTGCAGGTTGATGCGGTCGGTGGCCGCGGCCGTCGGGTTGTTGCGGTGGATCGCGTAGCCCAGCGCGGGGACGTACTTGCCGGCGTAAGACTCGCCCGTGATGAAGAATGGGCGTCCGTGGAGCTGGGGGAACATCCGGAAGAACTGGACCATGGCGCTGTAGAGGTCCCGCCCCACCTGCGCGGAGCAATCGGGGTGAGTCAGACGAAACCGAGCAGTAAGCATGCAGCACCCAGGCGAGCGAAGCGCCTGGGAGGCAGGCAGGCCCGCAGCGCACTGGCGCGCTCCATCCGCTGGTCTGCCTACCTCCCAGGCGTCTGGAGGTAGCTAGCTAGTGCTGGGCTGAAGCACGGTTGGAACTGTCCAGTGCAATGCGGACGAGACCGTGATCGCCGGCCCGTACCTGTGTCTGGTTGCGCGCGTATCCCTGGTCCTGGCCGGTGAAGCTGTAGCCCGCGCCGACGGGATTGTCGATGTAGATCAGGTTGTACTGCTTGCTCCACGAGTACTTGCGCAGCTTCACCTTGCCACCCTCGCACGAGTAGGGGCCGTTCTCCGCGAACAGGCCGTACAGCGAGCTAGCCCCGGGCCCGCCCTGCAGCCACAGCACCACGGGGGCGTCGCTCGCGCCGTTCTCGGCGGGGAAGTACCAGAAGAACATGTTGGAGTCTAGTTCCTGCGCAAGTGAAAAGCGGGTCAGGGTGAAGTATATGGGGCGGAGAGGGAGAAGGGGGTACTAGACATGGCAGGGGGGGGGGGTTCAAATCCGGCCTGTACAAGCCTTACTTAGGAGCTTTACCTTGTTCACAGTGAGAAATCCCGAGTAACTCTTGACGTTCCCGGCGAGAGGCTTGACGGCGGCGGCGTGCTGCGCGCCGGACCAGTTGCCGCTCTCGATGAGGGGGGTGAGGAACAGTGGCGTGCCGGGGTCCACGTCGCCCTCCTCGGAGGTGCGGCCCCCGCTCACCTCCTGGAAGAGGCGGGGTGACGCCGCAGTCACCTTGTTATACGCGGACCCGTGCGCGCACCCCGCCAGGGCGGCGACGGCCAGCACGAACAAGGGCACCATCGCGAACAGCTGACGTCGCGTCGTCTGGGGACGCTCCGCTCCGCTTCGGAACCCAAACTGATCCGAGTTGTGGTGTCTGGGGTCCGTCCCTCCCTCTCCTCCCGAGCGCCCAACCTGATAGCAATCTGACCTTTTGACCCCTGGTCAACGCGACATGTAATGGACAGCGTTCGCACGCGTTCTTTCTGCCCCGTCCCGCCCGGGCCTCTGCCCCGTATGTCGTTGCTCCCCGAGAGGGTTACGCCAAAATCGGAGTCGGAAAATAACGCCAACTTTCGACAGCGTAATGCGGCAAGGAATTAGCTGTCGCCGCAGAGATGAGCGAGCGTTTTGCCCCGTTTCAGACCGACCGGGAAGACCGCGCAGCGGTAGCGGTTACAAACGCGATAGGCCGCCTTGCAGGGTGGGCGCGGAAGAGGGGCGCCTCCCGGTCTAGTAGTACTTTACTTTACGCTAACATCTCTCACTCTGCTCGGCTCTGCGTATTATCTCGGAGCACCCACTCACCACGTTATAGTATATCCAATTCCCTGCTCCTGATCATAGGCAAAAAAATTGAGAGGCTTAATTGTTTTATACATATTAATAAAGATTATGTTTATTATCGATGAATACTTTTTATTGTTATTGTCCGTTCTATCACATTTGAGCACAACCGCACTATGTCTGAGCATACAATTGACATATTGATTGATATCTGAAAAAAATTGCACTTTTTGAAAATGGAAATCATACAAGATTTTGTATTTACAGTCTTATTAAACCCTTTAGAATGTTCAGCAAATTGTTCACCAATGAGATGACATTTCTGGATGATGGCTAGAATAAAAATAACTTAAATTTCATAGAAATAAAATGCATACCATAGTAATCAAGGTGCTCTCTTCAAAATGAAAAAAAAATACATGATTTCCAAACAAGGTACATTTATACTACTGATAACAATAGATGAAATTATTACTTCAGTTAATAGAAAGCACAAATGATGATAACAAGAGTAGATTACTTTTGTTTGGTAAATCAGATTGAATTATTATTGCCCTGCACAAAGCCCAAACCCCCATACCATCATTCGGTAAATGGGCAACATTATAAGCAGTAGTTCCTATTGTGTGCAAACAGACTTTGTACTATTAATCAACAGTTACGGCGTCAATGACAAAGTTAACCATCAACAGAAAAAGTGATTTTTCAAATCCATACCATTTAAAACAATAGATAAATATTTATGGCACAATATAACAGGTTTCTTCATCTTCATTACATTCTCTGATGAGTGGGAATGGAATACACTCTCTTCTACCACATAGCAGCTGTTTTGGCGGCAAAAGTGCTGTCAAGGAAATAAAATCTCCTCTGAAACCTTGAGAGATAGCCCCAAATCATCAGTCTATAAAGCAAATACATATTCACTTGTAAGCTATGTTCATCATCTCATCTCACTCAACAGCTGGTAACAGTAATAATGGGTAGAAGTGATTAACAGCCACCAGGAATTAAATCAAGAGCTCATAAAATTTCCAACCACCATAAAAACTGTCATACACATGAAAATATTCCAATTTGCTTGGATACTGACAGTTGAGAAACAAAATATCACACTTAGACACTCATACACTAGACCTGAATTATTAAAATTAAATAGAGCACAAGCAGAGTGCATTAACACAAAATTCTACAAATCAAGCAACAATCTTAAAGGTAAACACAGCACAAAAAGTCTACAGACCAAACAAAGAATTAACTTTCCATTTTTAATTAATGGTAATTTTAACATCTAGGTATTTAAGAAGGCAACAATAGATAAAATTATGGGTCAACTGTTCAAAAGGAAAATTAAAAGCCATAAAAAAACATTATTAAGTTATGACAAATGCTAGGACAAATGACTGCAACACATATTTCACAGAGCCCACCTGTCCCATACAATTGATATGCAATGCATCTTACATATCTGAAGAAGAACAACAGCATTGAGATTTTGAAATGTTAACATAGTCAATAGAAGAAAAAAAAAAAAGACCTGGCATTCTAGAGAACAAAATTGGTTCTCAAAAATCAAAATAAAATAAAGAGAAAAAAATCATTATGTTTGTCTATTAAGACACAATACAATACCATATATCACAAGAGCAACATGGATTTATGCCAAGTTGCACTACAAAATCTACTGCAGTAATCTGAAAAAAATTCACAAAGTAGATAACAAATAAGATATGAAAATATTGCGCTGGCTTTTCTTACTTAAAGTGTTCCGGATAATTAAAAGGAACAATCAAAGGAGGGTATACTTGACATAAGAAAAACAATAAGTATATTTTATGATCAAGGATCATGAAAAAACAGATCATAAATTCCAGAGGGAAATATGAGAACAGATTTGTGGCATGTAAATAGTGTGTAACAGAACCTGATGCTTGAGGGTTTGTTTCCGTAGCTTCAATGTCTATCCTTCAATATTAACTGAATCAGCCATTCATCATGACAAATTTGAAAGGGAAATTCATTATTTTTATACCATCATTTTAAAAGTCCTAGATACAAGTAATTAAAAGGATACACCAGAACATATAATTACACTAGCTAGCACTTCTTTATGATTCGCCTTTTAACTGCTATGACTTATACACACTAGAGCTTCAAATACCGGCAAAATATATGCAATAATCACAACACCCTCCTCAAATGATCTCTCACAAATTCATTTGAAGCGAAACCTATTCCAACAGCAATGGGTCCCTTCACCCAATTCATACTTAAACCTTTAAAGAAACCACCTCTTATACCTTCCTCCCTGTAATAAGAACAGAAGAGACAAATTTGGAATGCAAAAAAATCATAATTCATGAATCAAAAGTAAAAAGTATTTCTGAAACTTACCGGTATATTTTACTCAATGAGCCAATTATGGTATCATAGTGCTCGCCAGTAACTGCAGCTGTTTGCATTCGTCTCCTTACAATATCAAGGGGATATGATCCTGTTTGGGCAATAGCACCAGCAATTGCACCACAGGCTAAGTTGATCAGTTGGCTGGGCTTTTCATCTCCAAGCCAAACTGGTCATGATAGATAGCATTAAAGGGTGCATTTACATAAGATTAGATAAAAATATAGATACTAGATAAATTCTTACCTCTATAGTGATGTTTGAGAGTATCATAGGTGAAAAAACTGAGTCCGGCATACGGTATAACTCCGAGAAGAGTTGGTAAATAACCGCGATAGAATGCTAAAATGCTTTCCTGTTGCCACATGACTCTAAAAACCTAGAAGAAAATGGTTTTGGTACAGGCAGGCATAAAAACCACATGCAAATAGTATTTGTTTAACATGTAATACACTTACAGATCTGAGAGAATTCAGCTCTCCTTTTGATGTCACAGCCATTCTTGCACGAGCTAAGTCTAATGGATATGTCAGGGACTGCGATGTAACACCTGCAAGTGAGCCGGCCAAAAATCTTTTGATGTGTGCATCCTCTGAGCTGTAACAAGCCAAAAGAGATTATTTTAAACCAGATAACAAATAGAGATTAAAATACTCAAATACATTAGCATAAGAAGTGTGTAATTTGAGTAATAAATTGACAACAAAAAAAAAAAACTTACTGGTCAATTGGAGAGGTAACATTTAAACCTAAAACTCTCTTCCATTGCTCGTGGGAAGTGAATTGAATTGCTCCATAAGGCACAATTCTTGCCATTGTAGCACTATTGCCTCTCCATAGCCCCACAATACCTTCTTTGTAAATTGTCTCCTGAAGGAACTTCACTACTCCCCTCACTGAGTAGGGCTCTCGATGAATCTAGGAAAGAGAAAATAGTTTGTTTTTTGCCCTTTCTTGAACAGATTAAGATATAAGCAGTTTGCACTATTCAAGTAGCACTCATTACCTGGAAATTAATTTTTGTTCTGTCTAAAGGAGCTATAGCAGTCTTGGCAATGGCACCCGCTACAGCCCCAGCTACAAGACCTGTCCATACTCTAGTTGTGTTAGATATCTAGTGGAAGGGGAATGAAAAATTAGAAAGATATTTAAGTATTTTAAAGTGTTGATGGAATAAAATGGAAAATATTAGCAAAATCCTCTCTACTTATTTGAACTACTGACCTCTGTCAACTTGATCTCTTGTGCGCCTGATGGCTCTTGTGGGCCTGATATATCTTCTGAAGGTTTGTCTCCCATAGTAGCAGTTCCATGGGAGGAAATGACTGACAAAGCTGAAGGAGATGGGGGCCTTCTCGCTACAGATGAACTGAATGGTGAAATGTTTGTTGAAGATGTGATGTTATGTGCAGGGATTGTGGTATAAGCTACGTCCACCATGTCTGCAGCTCACACTAACATCCTGCAAAAAAGCCAATATTACTTCAATAAAGGAAAAAAATCAGGATGATAAGGCATGCACATACAACAACTCCATGAAAATACTACAGACAACAACCAGTAGCTCCATATGTGTTGACACTGATGTGAAAGACTTTCTTAGAGGCTCTCTAGAGGATGGTAGTGGTGCGCGAGGGATCAAATGTTGGACCGACCAGCTCCGATCCGATAGCTAGATGCTGGCTAAGCTTACATCACGGTGTAAAGGGCACTCTCCTACGCAGGGTAGGCGAGGGAGCTTCAGTCTACAAGACTAAATGCAACCCGTATCTGGATTAAAAAGACAAGCGAAACACCTGCACGTGTTTTCGGACGAAGGTGGATCGTGCGATTGTATTGTGATCGTGTGAGTTGAGTTCAATATAACTCGGGTCGGCTAGCAAAACGCCAACACGTTCAGGTTCAGACGTATGTATACGTACAGTGTCTTTGAGCCAAGCTGTCTGCGGTCATCAGATTTTGGTTCAGGAATCCCTCTCTTCAAAGTGTTGATGCAGAATCACATGTCTCTCATGGACCAAGGCCGTAATTTGAAGGCACAGGGAACAGACAAACTTCCCTCGAATCGTGCACGGCCATAGAAACACTACTAAATTTGCACGCACACACACCCACTGTATGTGAAGGACTCGACGGACGACAACAACACACTCACACTACCGCACATCAACATATACATACACCAACACAAACGCGTTCAGGTAAGAACAGCCACCAACGCAACCGCAAGGGAACGTGTTACTAGGGTCGGTAAATAATATATACTTCACATGACTCGAACTAATAAGACGAAAGGTATCTGAAGCATGCTTCATAGGTTGAGCTAGTATAATTCAAGGGACATTTTGTAAATGTTTTAGTTTGCAAGAAAACTTTCTTGTTTGGCGACCTTGCCAAATCAGCTGCTTTGTTTTCTTCTCTACTCTGGGCAGGACATCGGGGCGAACGTAGCTTGAAATGTGCCATCCTGACTAAATCTGAATCTGAATTTGAAAGCAACTTCGTTGCTAGGCAACGGTAACGCCGTAACGCCGAGGAAGGGGGAAAAGGTGAATGGGGTGGAAGGGGTGCCCCCACTTTGTTCAGCTGGATTTACCCCCTCCTCTCCCTGCCTCCCCCCGCCTCCTCCACCCGCCGCCCGCGGCCCGCGGTGTCGGCAAGCGCGCGCTGTCCCTCTGCGAGTCAAACCGAAGGCTCAACTCGTTCAGTCTTCAGGCGACCCACCACGGGTGAGACCACTCGACGCGTCAGGAGCGCCCGTGTTTCGTGTGACAGTGATCTGTTCGTCCTGAGTTTCGCGACCTGTGCTCAGCGTGCGACTCAAGTGTATCGGGCCGACATCTCTGTGTCATTGTTCAATCGTGACCGGCTTGTCCGCGGCCCGGGGGGCCGACCGTCCTAACCCTGTTGAACACGTCTCCACCCACCACCGGTGTGAGCGCTCCAAGAGTCCGACCCTAATTTGGGGCCTTACAGTCGAACTAGTTATGTGAGCTGCCATTCCTCTGCTTTGCATCGTTCAAGGTGAGTTCTGGCTGTTTGGATGAGGCAGATAGTGCAACAGTCGCTGCATAGTTTGTCTAAGAATAAATCAAACACCACCGGTGCAATTAAAATAATTTTCTTTGTCTGAGACGTTTGAAATGTATGTCTGGTTGACGATGAAGCAAAGTGTCCATAGTATGGTTTGATCGCTATGTGCGCACTACCAGATTAATGAATAAATAAATTCTTGCACTAGGCTTTATGCCCTTACTTGTAAGAAAATACCATTTTATTTCCTTTAAAACTATTTTTGTGTTGTTTAATTGATTCCAGGGGCCAGAATGAATTATATTCTTAATTTATGCTTGCTACGGATCCTCCTCCCCGCCGTATTAACCACATGTAAGTAAACATTTTACTAAAATAAAATTCTAATCACCTCATGAAATGGTTTTTACTACTGTGCAGTACGCCAATATTTTTGATGTCTCTTGGCTCTGGATTTTGACCAACAGTGTAGAGGAGTGTTTCATTCCTGTTCTTTAATTTTGAAAATCACACTTGTCATGAATCAACAAATTTTCATTGAAGGCAGCTCGCAATGAGAATTTATATCCTTGTACAATTTTTTGTTTTGTGTTTTGGAGCTTTTGTTTCTGTAAACATGGGCTAAAATTGAGGGTATGGCAGAAAAATTTCAGTGCACCCTTGTCGCACTCATTAATCATTTTTTTTTTATTTATTTATTATTATTATTCTGCTGGTAGGGCAGTAGGGTAGTGTGGCGCATGGCGGAGGGGCTCGTGGTCGGTGTTGACCTGGCAGCAAGCTGGCAAGGTGACCACGCCCCCTTGAACCCCCGCCCCCGTCCCTCCCCTATACGTGGGGCGCGGTTTCCGCCGCTGTCCAGTCGGTGATGCGCGGAGAATCGGGGCCGAGGAGCCAGTTGGGAAAGGGGGAGGGGGGCGTCCGTAACCGGCGTCGCCAGGATAACGCGCTTGCTGGGAGTGCGCCCCGTCCCCCCTTTGCCAACAGACAGAACCCCCTTATCCGGAGAACGTGATTTAAGTACGCTCCCGCACACCTACCCCGGGCTGGGGTTCCCGCCGGCTCCGGACAAAGGGGACGGGAGGGGGAGAGGAGCAGGGTTGGGTTGGCGGTAGGGGAGGGGTTGGCGATAGGTTGACGGGGCAGGGGAGGCAGGGTGTTTCTGCTCAGCGCAGCGAGCCTATGCTTACTCGGACCCCTCCCCTCTGCACTCTCAACCTCCACCCCTAGTCTACCCCCTCCCTCCCTCCCTCCCTCCCTCCCCTCCCTACTCTCTCGTGTTTGAACCCCAGCTTGTCCAGCCCAAACACTCCCGACCTAGAACGGCGGATTTTTATCGCGTTTTGCTGTGCGAGCCTTGGAGGGAAGGCGGCTGGTGAGCCCCTCCGCTCCGACCTCCCGCGCCCTGCTCTGGACCGCGCCGAGCCCGCTCCGCTGGCTCCGCTGCTCCCCGGCCACCTGTTGGCCGCGCGTACCCTCCCCCGGCAGGCCTACCCCGCGGTCCACTCCGCACCCCCGCGGCACCGAATACCAAAGTGCGTGCGTTTCCCGCGCTGGACTAACCGCCTCGTCATGCTCCGCTGCAACTCACCCGCTTCAACCCCCCCGCTTCAACCCCCCCGCTTCAAACCCGCCGCCGCAAACCCCGTAACTGCCAAACCCCCTCACTGCAAAAACTCCCACTGCTAAACCCCTCACTGCAAACGCCCCATTGCAAAACCCCCATTGAAAACTCCTGGGGAAGAAAGTAAAAACGGGGTCATACTACCCTCCCCCCCCCCCTCCTCTTTTAAATGAAACTGCGCGGTTTTGCTCGCTAATTCAAATAAATATGCGCGGAGGTTATGTCGTCCCCGCTCCACCCCGTCTTTCTTATCCTCTTAGGCTAATGGCGGGGCGGGCCCCGCGGGGGCCTGGCGTGCCGCGGAGTGTTTGGACATTAGGAGGACGCGCAAACAGTCCGTGCGCCTCCGCTAGGCTCCGCCCGCCACGGCGTTTTCTCACCCCCGCGATCCTCTAAATGGCGGGCGCAGCAGGGGTGAGGGGGTGGGGGGCTTTCACCCCGTCAGCGCTCTACGACGACGCCCTGCGTGTGCATCTAGGCCGCCTGGACAGCGCGCGGGAGGCGGGCCAGCGCCCCCTCGGGGCCATATCGCCATGATATTGGGGGGAAAGCCGGGGCGCGAGCCACCCCCTCGCCGCCTCCTGGTCGTGCACTGGCCTCGGATGACATTTCCTGGAGGTTGGAAGGCCACCCCACAATGTGCATAGTAACGACAAACGAGCAGCGTGGCGCGGCGGGGAGGGTCTTCCCCCGTCAGGTGAAGGCCCCCGTCAGGGGCGGGACAGAGGGGCGGGACACCACCACAACTCCTGCACTTCAGTCACAAACGTGGAGAGTGAAACTGTCACTGAACGAAATAAAGTGACACTGGCTGGAATGCGTTTGCTTGGGTGATGGGTGTGGGCGTGATCGTGATTGTCTTATCAGAAAAGTGAATCACCTCGACGGGCTGTAGTGGCGGACGTATGTTGTGCTCCACTCCACAGCGCTGTGTGTTGTGACTCGGCGGAGAGGAAAACATTGGGACACTTCGCAAGTTGAAGTTCCAGCGGAGTTGGCCTGGGGCCTGGGCCCTGGGCCCGAGCGAGGGACCCGCAGTGCCGTCCTAGGAGTGGATGGCCCTACCTGCCTACCTGGTGCTTCCCCTCCGTCCCGCCCGGGCGCGCCCCTCGCCTCCCCTCGCCCTCCTCCCCCCCCATCCTCCTCCGCGCTCCTCGGTGGGGGGAGGGGGTGTGCCCGCGGGAAAACCGGGTCACATTTATAGGGCAGGGCGGAGCGGGCCGGAGCGGCGAAAAATGAAGAGTTGAGAAGGTCATCCGACGGGCGGCAGGAGGGCGGGACGGCGGGGCGCCCGGCCGCGGGCTGTTCACCCCGTTCACCCGCTGGAGTACCGACGAGGTGCAGGAGCCTTATGGCGCTTGCTATGCAGTCCTCGTTTGAAGTCGCTGCCCCCGGGGCGCTTCCCTTCGCCACGCCCGCGCCCTGGACTTCCCTCGCCCGGTGGGGCGCCGCCGGGTAACAGTGATTGACGATTTCTTTGATGAAAGTCTGTGCCAGATAGTGGACGGGGTGGGGCCGGGCCGAGCCGGGCCGAGCCGGGCTGCCATTGGGCGGGCGTAATTGCCTTCCCGCTGGAAGCGCCTATGGGAGGAGCCGTCGCAAACGCGCGGGAGTCACACTGTAAATCGGGGCGGCGCAGAAGACCCCCCTTGGGAGTGTCATCGCGTTTTTTGACACTCCACAATTTGATACAGTCCCGAAATGACACACGACAGAGGGCGGATCCATTCATTCTCGCTGTTGTAGTGTTTCGTCTAGTCCTCGGCTTTGTAGTGGCTCTGCGCTCTGCAGTATTGATGAGCAGGGTAACGGTAACGCCCACCCATGTCGGAAGCTGTCATCTTCTGATTGGTTGTCTAGATAGGCTGCTGGGACTAATGGGGGGGAAGGGTGGTTTAAGCAAACGTCAGGTGATAACATTCCAGGAGGAACAAACAGCCAAAGCGAAGTGTCAACGAGGTCGTATGATTTTCTTGAGGGAGCTTCTTTTTATTTTTTTGCATGAGAATGGTGATGAAAACTCATGATGGTGATAATGGTGATGTGACCTGCGTGAGCGTGGTCTGCTCGGACAGGAGAGGGGGGGGGGCTACTCCAGAGGGAGCCCCGCCCACCTGCCTGCAAGGACAGCGGAACCACCAACGGCACACAACCAGAGGGGCATAACTCGTTGCAGTGAATCAACCCCCCATCCCCTTCGCCCTCCTTCCCCCCGCCCGTTACGGCGACGCAGCAGGCATGTTTGCGAACCTCGCCGCTCCTCGCCATACGCTGCCGCTGCTCTTAGTCTAATTGTATAAAAAGAAAGAGACACGGGGGGCAAAAGGAGAGATGC
Organism: Frankliniella occidentalis; assembly: GCF_000697945.3. Classification (NCBI taxonomy): domain Eukaryota; kingdom Metazoa; phylum Arthropoda; class Insecta; order Thysanoptera; family Thripidae; genus Frankliniella; species Frankliniella occidentalis. The sequence goes on along the minus strand of NW_026267208.1, from coordinate 55,636 downwards.
GTGACTATGCGGGGATGGGGAGGGCGGTGGCTTCATCATAACGCGCGCTTCAGGTCTGCGGAGCCGCTCCAGAGAGCGTGCCCCCGCTGATGAACAAGGCTCGCATAAGGCCTGCTCGGGCTCGACACGAACTCGCCCGCACCCGCACCAGCACTGCGGCAGTGACGAGTGTGTGACACAGTCTGGCGGGGAGTGTAGGGGTGTCCGCACTCTGGAAACTCAAGTGTCGTACAGTATCACACTTATAAGTGCAGTACCATGGTGTCCTACAGTTGAAAGTGTAGGACCAAGGTGTACTGCAGTTAAAAGTGTAGTACACAATGTGTTCTTCAGTTATAACTGTGGGACAAGGGGTGTCCGACACTTGCGTTAGCTGGCACCTTGAGGTGTCGGACACCTCAAAACACTTAAAACTGTAGTACACATGGTGTCCTACACTTTTAACTGTCGGCCACATGGTGTCCTACACTTTTAACTGCAGTACACCTTGGTCCTACACTTATAACTGTAGGACACCATGGTACTGCACTTATAAGTGTGATACTGTACGACACTTGAGTTTCCAGAGCAGCGAGGTCCGCAGGGCAGGGCAACACTGCAGGGGCATGGCGCTGTGGTGGCCGCGCAGGTAAAAGGCCATGGGCCACGGCTTTGCGAATCGGGTCTCTGGGCGACTGACCGTTTGGTGTGCGCGACTGACTCTATGCCGCTGCTCTTTGCCCGCCCTGCTCCCTCCTGCGCCCACCGCCCTTGCGCTTGCCCCGTTCACCCTCCTCGCCCCTCGCTCCACCCGCGCCTGCTTGGGGGATGTTGACCCATTTCCGACCACGTGGAGGTGGGAAGAAGGGGCTGAACCGGGCTGATCAGTGTTGCTGTTGTTGAAATGCCACACAGGAAGACGCCCGAAAACGCATCGAAACAGCCAATACGCCCGGTAAAAAAAGACAAAAAAACGTTATCGTATTTCGAGAAGACGGACGGGAATAAAAAGTCCAAAGCGAATGCCTTTGTACAGACACGAAGGGGTCCAGAGGCATTACAATTTTGCGCCTTTGAGCAGCTTTAATGCATTTGTAGGGGGTGTTAATTTTTAATGCCTTTTGTAAAGGCCAATAAAACCCTTTGAGTTCTACCTTTTGTTTTACCAGTGAGGGGATCAGCTTCCCCATGGTGATGGTTGTATTTGCCATGACACATAGTTTTTACTGCAGAAAGTGGGGAAAAGGTTTAGTGTCCCCGCTAGTCTCTTCATCGCGTATAGTGATCGGCTCGGTGTAAGACGCACCGGCGGCCTCATTGTGCTCCGCTCGAGGGGTTGCTTGGCTTTGCCTCGCTTTGCTTCTCGGCTCGGGCCCGCTCGGGCCCCACAGGAGGGCGGCATTTCGCTCGCCGCGTTGGCTGGCGGCCAGGACCGCGGGCCGGGGGCGCGGGCGGGAGTCCTGAACGGTCCTGAAGCCGGCTAAATAGTGTTTATATCCGTTTCCCGTCCCCCGCCGCCGCCGCCGCCTCGCCAACTCCAACTCTTTTTGAATTCTCGCGCTTCCGTGCTTTGCTGCGTGTGCACGCCGCCCCGCCTTTTTAGCAGATGATACCTTACAAACCTTACTTAACTGAGACTTAACATAAGAATATTTAAGTAAGGTGTCATTGCTTTAACTCTCGGTAAGGACAGAGAAGCGAGAGCAGGGCCAGCTATCTTAAATATTGTGCTAGGGGGGATAGTGAGGCTGAGGCAGTGAAGTGAGGCTCGATTTCCGTCGCCGCACGCCCGAGCCGAGCGAGCGGGCCGCGCCAACCCCCCTCCCCACCCGCTCCCTCCGCTGGAGCCCCCGCTCCTAATAAACTAAACACAGGGAGGACGCTGGATTGTAAACAAGCCGTAAAACGAACGATATGGTGATAGACGATACAGCGCGGTCACAATTCTTTTTACTACAGAGTGGTCCGTAATGTTTTTCTTAAATCATATAAATTATTTTGTAAAAATATGAGAGAAAGGTAGAACAAAGCTTACTCTTAAATTGGTATCATCTGCTTTCACGATCCGTTTCTGGTCGGAACTTTTTACTATCAGTCGAAGAAAGGGAAAATGACGTGGAAATGCTTGTCGGGTCAGCGGGTTGTAATTGAGGTGATTCGCTTCCGTTTATAATCTCCCGCTCTCGAGGCGCCGCTGCGCCGCCACTCGGCGTGAAAGTGAACACATCCGCCACTCTCAATGGGGCTGCTATTTTATCTCTGGTTTATTTTCCTTGCCCGGCTCGCGCGCCCGCGCCCCACTGTGCATTGCACCCCCTCTCCCCTCTCCCCCGCTCGCTCTCTGTTTGTGCTGCTTAATGCCACTCGCTGCAGTTTGCTGGCTATGTTTCATTTATCCCCCGCCCGAGTGTACGTACACTGACAATAACTGAAGGTGTCGTCGTGAGCCGCACGGTTTGCAAATCAGACAGCGTGTCTTCTTTATTTCTACTTTATGTAGAGCAGCAGCAGTAGCGTTGTGTGCACCTCGGCACATTTGGTAACGTAACGTGACACACGCTGCTGTCTCGCTTTAGCAAGTGTGAGACTGAGACTGCCGCCGCCCCGGTGCGCGTGGCTCTTCCATTTGGGAATACACAGAAGCGGCATTCTTCGGCCTGCTCGACTAAATTAGCAGCAGCGGGTGGACGAGCCACTCCCGCCCGCTCCTCGTCGCCACGCCCCATCAGGCCGCCGCCGCCGCTGCCGTCGTCGTGGCCGCGTGTGGAGACGACGCGCGACCCGCGCTGTTCGTTTTCGTTAGATTTACGTCCGCGTCGTCGTCTAGTGTGTGATTTATGGTGATGCGACGACACGAGCGGTTCAGCACGTTTCGTCTACCGTGTGTCTACCGCCGCGCCAGCCTGCTATTGCGTCCGCCCCAAAACATGAAATGATCCTTGCGTTGAAATCCCTGAATCCCTGTCCCTTCCCTCAGCGCCCCGCCACCCGCCACGCCCTGCCCCACCCCGCTCCACCCCGCCACGCCCGGCCCCGCCCCGCCCGCTTCCTCTTTTGCGAGCCGCCGGCCTTCGCGTCGCCGTGTGACTTCCGTCGGCGCGTCGCGGCTGATGCGGCGCTATCCCTCTGCGGTGCCCTGTGTCCGGGCGGGCGCGGGGGCGTCCTTGACACGGCCCGCCCTGCCCCGCCCTGCCCCGCCCTGCCCGGCCCTGCCCTGCCCTACCTCTGTTCACCCCCGGATTTGTGTCGGCGGGGTCAAGCAGAGGGTCGGCTTGACGTGCGCCATGTCGGGCTCACACCGGCACGCGCGCGTTGTTAGGCCTGCACGATTTGGCTCGCGAATGTATGTTTTAATTTCCTCCTCATTTCAGAAATGTAGAAATAAGTGAAGCGGGAAAAGAGGGGGAGACAGCGGAGAGCGGGAAAAAAATGGCATTGTATTTGTCTGTGTGTTTATCGCGTGCGAACCCGCAGTGTGTGCGCGCGTCCGGGGCGGGGCAAGGCTTGGGCAAAGACGAGATCGTGTGCAGACGGACCGCATGGCCGGAGCTCCAAGCAGTACATACTGTGTGGGGTATGGCCACAATGTGGCCTTTCATTTGCTGCTTTTTAGCAGATGATAATTTAACTCTAAACTAATTTTTCTCGCCCTTGGTGGAAATGGCTCTTTGCACGCGCTCGCGCCATCTTCCGCGTTTGTTTGAGGGCGGAGTAAAATGTGTAAATTTCATTTCCAGTCTCAGCCTCTACAAGGAAGGGGATAGTGTCGCGGAGTGGCTCTGTGCCGGCTCAGCTGCGAGTAGAGAGATTCTCTCGCCAGGGTATAAAAAGTTAACATTACACTCTTGGTTACTTAAGTAACCGTGTGTACTTTGTAATTACGAAGAGTGGAATGTTACGTACAAAAGATCTGGAACCACCATATTACAAACGGATTTTCTTGGTATCACCAAGCCTATGGATATGGACACCTAAATTCCCAAATAATGTTAAGTTAGCATGGCTTCTCTCTAGCTGGGAGTGGCGCGCGGCCCGCAGGCTTTAGTGCACGCGTTGCGCCTTGTTGCGCCCATGTCATGCAGTTGGACACGCCTCGCCAGGCCACGCGTCAGCTCGCAGCGCCACCGCCCCGCGTCACGTTCGCGCACGTCGGCATACGTACCGCAGACACACACACAAACAAACACGCCACCCCCTCTGCCACGGCCCACTGCCCGGTGGCAGTGCAGTGCTCAGTCTCTTTCAACGCCCTCCCCCAATCTCACATTAAGTTTCTTCATTAACACGTGTGGGAAATGCAACCAGAAAACCATTCGGTTAATGCTTAAAACAGTTAAATTCTCGTAACTGGATCTAAATTTTTCTACCCTCATGTTCAACAAAAGTTGGTTTGATGGTCGATCAAATCAAAACTAAGTTAGTTTGACTAAAATTATTGACATTCATCAGCACAAACATGATTTGGTTTATGGAACTAAAATTCCCTGGATTATGAAAACTTGAAATTCCACAGGCATTCATTTTTATGATGATGGAATGGGCTTGCTAGATAATTATTTAGATAAGATATGGGATACAACCAGTACAGCACATGCAACAGGAAAACGTGACAATGTTTGCCGTCGAAAAATGTGGAATGTTTTACTGTCCAAAGTGATGTACACACTCGTCGCGCATGAGCGCTGATCCTGTGCGGGATGAACGGAAGCGATATGTGGCCCGGCCCCTCGCCGGCCAGTCTCGTGTTGATCGTGCTCATTATCCGCGGCAGCCGGCCGCCCACGCGCCGCGCCTGACAGCGCGTTGAGTTTGCTTTGATTCACCGCCAGAGATGCCAGAGACGCGCGGCGACCGCGTTGTAGTTGGTTGTCGCGGGGATCCCTTTCTTTCTGATGGCACAAGCGGAGCGTTCTACTCCCCGGGGCACAGGACAGTCACGCGCTTTCGCAAAAAGCCAGAGGTAAAGAAATTAAAGAAAAGCAGACGGTTTTGTCCGGCTCATCGCCACTTGATTGCGAGGGCAAGGGCCTGCGGGCGCGCGGCGACTGCTCCTCGCTAGACCAGGACCAGACCGGACGGGACGGGCAGGCGTCCAAGGCGCCGCGTCCCGCCGCCCGGCTGTGTGTGTAGCGGGGATTAATCCGACAACGTCTTCGGTGCAGAATTTAGAGTTTGTTTGCGTTTTGAAAAATAATCGTGGTGGCGCGGTCGGCTGCTCGATATTTTGGCCGCGGCCGGTGGTCGTGGTGGTGTGGGCGAGGGGGCTAACCAGGGAGGCTTCACTTTCCGGCCCGGCGTTAGCAACGTTAATGTGCTTTTGCCGCGCCGCTGTTGTTGCCGCGGAGCCCGAGGTGTTCTGGAATGCTGGTCAGGTCTGCCGCGCCGGGCCTGGCCCGCCTCCTGGCCCCGGGGCCGGGCCGGCCGGGGATGGCCAAAGTGAAGGAACGTGCACGACATATGTCGGGGGCATCGATATATGCCCCGAGGCGGGCGGGGCGCGGCGAGCTTATTAGGAGCGAGGAAACGGGTGGGGAAGAGGGAGAGAGGAAGCGTGGAAAAGCAGGGGGAAGCGGTTCAGTTTTGTGGCGAACGAACGAACCGGGGGGGG
>NW_026267208.1:18810-43779 GCF_000697945.3 Frankliniella occidentalis | reverse complement strand
CACCCCGCCTTGCGGCCTTACTCTTCAGCTCCACGCATCACCACCACGCCCTGCTGTAAATTCTGCAGATGATGTGCCGTCCCTTGTTTCGATTGACAACCATAATGGTTATTTATTTTTTTCGCCTATGGCGTATATCTCTCCCGTATACCCTTTACATCCGCTCTCTGCCCGCTCGAGCGCGTGTCTCTTACCACTTCTCCCCTTAAGAGTGATGGCTGAATCACACAGTCGCGAGCGCCCGTTCGTTCTGGTACTTCCCCCTTTGGCAGTCTCTCACCCTCTTCTTTGACGTAGCCTCGCGAGGGGCGCTGCTGCCGTTATCGTTCCCTCGGGAAGATGAAGTGGCCGGCCCGGCGGGTAGAGAGGGTGGGGGGAGGGGGAGGGGCATCGTAAGGGCGTAAGGGGAAAATAGGAAACCGAAAAAAAGATGGAGAGTGAAAGGAAGGGGATGGGGGGGTAGGCGGCATCCGGCCCGCGCGGCTCATAACGTGGTGCGAATCGCAATGCGCCACCTAGACCTATGACTACTTGGCCGAAACACTCAATTCAACTTTCCTACATGTTACCTAATTATTCTCTTTATTATCATTTCTTTTTACTCATAGTGGATTATTGCCTTTGTTGCAGGTGTGGCTATACGGCAGGATGGGGTGTCATTTATCTATCTCATATTGCTGCTTTACCTCCCATTTGTTTCCCTTCCGACTTCAAGGGACGCCTGTAAGTGTTACTTATTACTTATTTCTTGATCTACATGTGTAGTTGTTTTCTTTCTGCATTTAGTTTGACCAAAACACTTTATTGATCATTTAAAATCTTTAGGTCATGCAGGACGTTACCTGAAGGGTGTTATAGCCACATCGGGGCTTGTGGCTTTAGGAAAATTAATTTTTCAAATTGTTCTTTTGAGCATGCCTCCATATGCCTCTTTCCTGCCAAAATGTAAGAACAGTAAGCTTGTGATTTTACACTTACTTACACTTATGAAGTTAATAATGTATAAATTTAAATTTATCCTCAATCCAAAGGTGAAGAATTAGAAGCTGCCCTTAGAATAGCTGGTTTGATACGCTTAGACAGTGTTGCTGCTGTTGATTGCATGAGATGGGTCCTACCTGAGGCGCTACTTCTTGCCTCATCCTTGTCTCTTTACATTGTATGTGCCAGACCAAAGAAAAAAGATATTGAAGAGTGCCATACGGATGTAACAAGGACAGACAGCAATACAGAAAGTCAAGATCCTGCCTTAAAGTCCAAGTTTAATTTCCTCACTGCCATTGGTAAGAAGTAAACAAATATGTTCCGTCTTATTTTTTTCATTGAGCCTTTGTTTAATCATCTTAATTAATTTGTTTGTCATTTTTTGAAACCATTTTTAATAGGGAAGTATGTTGTTCTGTGTGCATTTTGTGTCACGGGCGCAGTATGTCCCTCCGTCCTGAACATGGTTTATTACCTATCTTTTATTATTGCAACTACGTATTGGTCATGTTACAAACAGCTAGCAGGCAAATTTGCAGTTGTCTGTAGAGTTATACAAACATATGCTGCTTTGCATTTGTTGGTGCTGTTCTTAGTTCAAGTTCCATGGCCAGAGGATTGGTTTATGATTAGAGAAGACATTGGAAGGTATTTTACTTTTCTGTCATTACACTGTATTTTTTAAAATTTATAACATTTTATGCTATGCTCACAGGGTTTTCTGATGTTTTGTTCCAGATATCTTGCCTTAAAACCTGTTTACAAAACAAACTGCACTGATGATCCTCGTACTTTAATTAGCCAAAACCAGCACTGGAGCATTTATGCAAACCCTTTGGCTGTGCTCATCTTGTATTTCATACTAGGATATGAATATGCCCTCCTTAGAAGGCCTACGGTAAGATAATCTACCAAAATGTTATTATTTTTGGCATGTTTTCTGTCTACTTAAAATGGTGGTCTCCTAAAAAAAATCAGCATAGTATAGTACGCGTTCATCTATTTATTTTACACTGGTTACCATGAGCTATGGTTTTGTATGGCAATACAGTAGTAGGAAGTGGTATAGATAAAAAGTGCCTGGGATTTGCGGTTCATTCACCCTGCCAAAAGTTTGTGCTGCATGTTTTGTTTCTCCTAAGTCCCACTTTACTTTTCTGAGTAGTGTTCCAGATTACTTCTTACATCTTTAAAACTCTTAACAAAAAAAAAAAATCTAAACTGTTTGCCACTTATCTACCCTCAAAATAATTACTACTCTAGATGATAGTTTAGATGTTTGTCGTGTTTTTTGGTTCAATAGTCAGTTGAAACTGAGACCTATTTCTTGTTGGTGATGGTTCAGTGAATGTTGTGATTAACAATTCTTTCAGGACAAGGATTCAGCTAAAGCTGGTGGTATGAGTCGCCAACTCTCTCTGCGTCTGTCACAACAAAAACTGTTTCGAAACTCTACAAGCAGATGGCGCTCTGCCACCAGAAAAGTTCGTGTATGTAGTGGACTACAAGTTATATGTTCTAGAGCTTTTTTTGTGTTCAAATTTCTCAACTCTACTCTGTTGATTATAAAATTTTGAATTTTAATTTTTCAGTAAGCAGTATAAAAATGTATTCTTTTGTACGCTTTATGGCAAATTTCTAGCACAGTATTTTATTTTAGTGCACTTGCCAGTTGAAGCAGAGTAGCAATTGAAGTAAACATGTAATTTGATAGCTAAAACTCAGTTTCCAAGGGGTCCTTTTTTTAAAAAAAAAAAAAAAAAGCAGAAACTTTAAAGTTGCTTTTCAATACTGGTAAAACCTTGAGCAAAACCTTAATAACATTTCACCCATTTATCTTCATCTTTCTTGCTCTGGGCTCCCACAAGATTATACTCAGATGCTTTGGGATTACAATCACAATCACGCAGCAGGATCACTCCCCCCCCCCTCCCCCTCCCCCTTTAGTTTACACTATCACATACACACACACACACCAATGTGTTCTGCTAAGGTGTATCACAGCTCATGGAAAAAGCAACATCATGCCAACTGTAGTTGCTTTTCTTGGTAGATATTTAGTAGAAAAATATTCGTAGTAATTTTTTTTTTGTTGTTGTTTGTGGTTTTTTTAAACTTACAACTTTACTTTTTGAACCTCTCATGCAATTTTCTTGTTTTGATTTTACTTTGAACTTATTTTGGGCCTTGTTAGTTAAATTTTGAAAGGGCTAACATTCTTATGAATGAGTCTACTTTCTTGTAGTGATCTTATTGCAATTAAACGTCAAAGCTTTCAGTGTCAGTCACAATATTTTATGTCTTAAACCTCAATTATAGCTCAGCTTCAGTTATAGCATCATTGTCTCTTTAAGATTTAGACATAAATCAATTCTTAATAGCACCTCAAAGGATTGAATGTTTAAGACAGTGTTGATTGCATGAAAATTTTCATCTCTGCACTAATTTTCCTGCTTGCATTTAACACGCTTCTGTCTTGTTCTTTTTTCCATCTTCGTTTAGGCCCGAAGTATGCCCGAATGCCATGAGGAGACGCCTGTATGTATATATAGTTCTTTTTTTTCTTTAAAAGAAATAAAATGGGAAATCGTCAGTTTTAATATTTCATGCTTCATTTTTTTTAAACTTCATTGGGAATAAGTGTTTAAGGATATGTCTCGGGGGTGTGTTGTTTTTTTTTTTACGACCTTTCTGATGACTATGGGTGGCATTGGAATAGGAAATCATATGTAATTGAGTTTCCTATAACTGAAGAATGCAAGTGTACCTTATGTATTTTATTAGGAGAAAAAAATATCTCATTTTTAAGTCTTGTTAGATTTTACAGTTTTAATTTGATTTGTTTTGGTCTTAACCTCATGGTCTTTTTTCCCCCTCAATTTTTGCTTCACATATCGGAGGACTACAAACTGTTTGTAAGATTATTATTATCTTCTGCACTTTTTATTAGTAGTTTTTTTCCCACGGTTTTTCTTCTTTTTCTCTTTTTATATGAGAGTGACTCTTATTCCATACTTTTGTAGATTTCTGTAGTTTTGTGTGAATTTGATTTAATATAATTTGGGCTCTTGGAGTCAAAAGTAAACATAGTGTGCCTTAATAGACACTGCAAGTCTTCAGTTATGCTTCTGTCGCTTAGTTCTATTTTTTCCTCGTTAAATTGACAGTTCAGTTATTCAATATGCACCTTAGACGACCTCTTAATTTTTATACCCTGCTTACAATCCACTTTCTTTTCCTGCAAATCAGCTGATACAGGGTGCTATTCCGAACAAATACCAGACAACAAGAAGAGGACAAGGCAGTTCTCTTGATCTTGGAGCCATATCAGTAATTGACGGTGCCAGTGGACGAGAGAGAGCAGAGTCCATTCAACTTTTCCCAATTACTGATGCATCCAATTTAGAAAGAAGTAATTGCAACTGTTTAAATAACTTGTACAGCATTAATAATTTTATTTTCAAATGATGTATTTTATTTCAATTTTTGTCACAGGTGAGGATCTTGGCGATCATTGGCTTGATAAACTACTTGACTCTGTTGTTACTGTTTTCCAACTCATCATAAGATCATCTTACATTGTTACAAATATCATTATGATGGTAAACAAAAAAGAATGTCGGTTGCTTTTCTTTATTCATTTTTTTGTCTCTGCTAACTTTTTTCCCCCCCAATTCTAGACGTGGAGTATAACATATCACTCTTGGTTGACATTTTTTCTTCTCCTGTGGGCTTCAATCCTGTGGATGGTCCCAAATCAAAGAAGGTGGATGCTACATTGCTCACCTTTCCTTGTAACATATGCATTATTCCTTTTGATTGCTCAGTATGTTTACTCCCTTGATCTCACCGAGCTACCAGAAAATGTTAATTCTACTATTAATCTGAAGCAAATTGGTTTCGAGAAACCTATAAATGTGTCACCAAGCAAACCTGTTTTAATCAAGGTAAATCCATTCAACCTATTTCATGTACGTTATTGTATGCTATGATGTGTCATAATACCTCTGTATGTTTCATTGTTTTTAAATGCAGAGTTTGTATACTGTCATGTTTTGGATAACATTGCGTCAGTACATGCAAGAGAGGTGGCAAGCTAGAAACACTTCTGCTCTTGCTGACATGGCTGCCCCGTTACAAATAACTGTAACTACTGCCACCTCTGGTAAGTGTTGGGATTATGTAGTAATTGGTTTTCAATAGTTATAAATCAATCAATTAAAAAACAATATTTAAATTTTGTAAAGGAATGCAGTCTCCTCCACCTGCAGAAGCCCCTTCACCTTTTATGCGGCGTTTGGGGATTTACGTTAAGGAACTATTGACTAAGTTCTGGATCTGGGTTGTTGCCATAATGTTATTTGTCATTGGTATAACTGGTGACAAGATGACAGGATTCCGTATAGTGTATATGGGACTATTTCTTGTCTTCATCCTCACCTTCAAGGTACAGTGTGCTGCAACCATAGTTCTACCAAATTCAACATTCAATTCATGAGCCTCTGTTGATTTAATTTTTAACATACCTGCAGCTGTCATACAAAGCATGGAGAAGAATGCTGTATGGGTTCTGGCTAACTGTCATTGTCTTTTCAATGATAATCCTTGTGCTTATATATACGTACCAGTTTGACAACTTCAACACTTACTGGGATACCTATCTGGGTATTCCAGAGCAATTGTAAGTGCTTTGGTTAAATACTGTTTTTCTCCTTCAGTGCATTGTGTTTTTTCATTAATGAAAGTTTTTTCTTTAAATTTTCAAGGCAAGCAGATATTGGTTTGCAAAAATTCCACACAAAGGACTTGTTTGTCCGTTTAATAACACCCACATTCTTTGTAATTATAACAGCTATTCAAATGAATTACTTCCACAAAGATTTTCTGGCAATTTCTGACATCAAAAGCAGGTGCAGAGCATGTTCTTTTTGTAAAACATACTATCTATTCAAAATTGTAATTTTATGTTTCTAACAACTTTTCTGTGTCTATTTTTGCTCATGATGTTTGTTTTTTTCTCCCCCAGAGGCGTCAGCTTCTCGCAACAATCTAGAAGCAGAGCATCTCACAAATCAGATACTTCTTCTGAACCTGGAGCCCCAGCCCGAAGTGAAACTGATGGAGCTTCAACTGCCCCATCACAGCGCCGAGGAAAATTCCAAGTTTTGCGCCGTCAGTTTCTATTTTAACCTTATTAAAACCCTTGAAGTAACATATGTTGAGTACAACATCACCACACTTTTGGTGGTAATAGCAAGACTCAACATGATCTATCTGTCACCCAGTAATAAATTTTAATTTTAATATTTTCAGACATATCTTCGCTACGGGGGCGTAGGAGTCTGCAGCAAGGCATTCATCTCTTGAAGCAATTTATTGAGCTTGTCTGGTTGTTCCTTGAGCTACACATTTCCAAACTAATGCTTCTCACTGTGATGCTTCTCTGTATTGCTGTGGTAAGTGGTTTTAACTTTTCACTGAATTTGGTTTACTTAAAATCACTGGACCATAAAACAATTTTTTATTTTTTTTACAGCCTTGTGCTTTGCACTTTCCAATGGTTCTGTTGGTTGTGGTTTCTCTTGCTTTTAGTAGTAGAGCCCAAGAAATTGCCTGCAACATATGCTCTGTTTGGGTTGCTCTCTTGATGCTTGGAACTATGATTTACCAAATTGAATACATTGATATGAAGGTCTGGGATTATGAATGCATTGTAAGTATGGTATTTAAAGATAAAGGTTTAGGTTTTGCAGTTATTTATTGTAAATACCATATCTTTCTTGTGTGCTAACCTACTTTTGTGGTTTCCAGAGACACAAGTGGAATACATCATTAGGAGAAAAACAGGAGTTTAATATCACATTAAATAATGCTCTTTGGCTTGGATTTAGAAAAGCTGATTCTAAAGCCACATTGTCTGATGTAGTCAAGGGTTACATTGGTAAGTTAAAATTATCATTTACATCACAACTATCCTCTTTCTGGTTAATTAAACTGTATATTCCTATGATTTTATTTCTTTTATATTGGTTTTACAATTTCTAGGTGTTATTTTGGTTGCATCTTTTGTTACTGTTGTGAACATTCATCAAACATACAAGAGATCACTCAGAGGTCGCTCCATCAGTACACCTCAGTACATGTTTCCAAGGATTACAAGAGCAGATGCTGATAAAAATATTTTAAATTGTGTGAAGTACATTCTCAATTATGGTTTCTATCGTTTCGGTATAGAGGTAACTTGTTCTTCATCTTGTCACGGAACCAATCACCAATACCCCTTTTTCCAATTTCACTCTTTAGTTATAATTTTTTATTTCTTGTCATAGATCTGTATGGTCGCAATGGTTGCACTAATTGGGACCAGAGTTGATTTCTACGCTATGCTTCATGCTATCTGGCTCTTAGCTATGTTTGCAATGAAGAGAGAACGCATAGCTCGTTTGTGGACTCCATACATTTCTTTCATAATCATATGCCTTATCATTCAGTACATTATGGTGGTTGATGTCCCTCCATCACTCTGTGTTGGTTAGTATTTGTTGGAAAATACTCAGATCTTAATTCAAAAAACATATTTTCACCCATGGATCATTTTGCTGTTCCAGATTATCCATGGGATATGTCAGATATGTTAAAAGGCCTTCAAGAATGGATGTTTTTACCTGATCCCATAAACAAACCTGAGATTGGGAAAATAGCATGTAAGAAACCATGTCTTTTTGATTAATTAAGCAATTAAATTTTTGTTTGAGGCATCAATAACATTATTCATTCATTTTTTAGGTGATTTCATTCTTCTTATGTTTGTGTCTTGTCAAGGATTGGCTTTTAGAATTGAAAGAAAGTATCCAGATAATAGTTTCCCTGGTGGAAGTAATGCTAGTATTATTCATGAGTATGACAACAAAGATTTTGTCAACCCTGTTCCAGATTACATATCTTCCATAAGGTGAGTTTTTATTTGTTTTTGTTGTTTTGTTTGTTCTCTTGCTTATTATTTACAAACCAAGCTATTCATTATTATTTTAATATTTTCTGTTCAGATCATGGTTAGACGTTGTAAAACGTGGTGTCTTGTTGAGCATGATGTGGCTTACACTTGCCATCATGTTCCTTGCTGGAACAAATCGAGTTAACCTCTTCTCACTTGGATATCTCATAGGAGCATTTGTATTTCTCTGGATGGGCAGCGACTTGTATTTGCGGGATATACGAGTCATCCACAAATGGTACTTCCGTTAATTCATAATTCAAGCTTAACATTTTTCTTGCACATTTTGTAAAATTTTGTGTTTAACTTTGTGCTACTTTTTGTCACAGGTGGAATGCACTTCTTGGCTACAATGTGGCTGTCATTTTTCTGAAAACTCTTCTCCAAGTTATTGGCTGTATTTTTATGGAACAAGTACAGTCAAATGCATGTTGGTTTGTTCAGTTAATGGGCATTGCCTGCATCAGGAAATTCCATGGATTTGTTCCCACGTTTATTGGACGCCCTGAGGAATCTTGTAAACTAGAAAACTTAACTGAAAATATGAATTTATATTATCTGAATTTGTTAAATATGATTAGGGTTTCTTTCAGCAAATGGTTGTACTGTGCACCTAGAAAGCTATGGCCTGGCTTGGGATGGTGTGTGCTTTGGATTTTTGTTACTCCAAAGACGCCTCTTCCAATCTTATTACTTTTTCCACATTGTAGATGAAACAAAAGCAATGACTATCCTAGCATCAAGGTATAAAATAATGTGATTTACAATTATTGTTTTTTTTTTTTTTTTTTTTTTTTTTTTTGTTTCTTTAAAAAATATATTTTAATCTGTACTCTAATCTGTTCTGGATTCTCTTATTTAGAGGAGCAGAATTAATAGAGGAGTTAAGGCAAAAGCAAATTATGGAACAGATGGAAAGAGAGAATCAAATTCTTGAAAATATAAAGTTGAAAATGGAACGAATTAAAGCATCTCAGATGAAAGTTCAGGGGCCATCATATCGTGAGCCAAGCAGCCATTTCACTGGTACGTACTTCTTTCCGGAACAAGTTTTAATTAAAAGTTTCACTGAAATATGCAATTTGAGTGCAGTGGTATGTCTGTTTCTGTATAAATGATTGACTGCCCCCAAATATTTTTATTGTTTTTTTTTTTGTGTTTTTTTATCCTCAAATGTTTTGTGTGCAAGTATGGACTTTGTGTTTGCCTTGATTTTGTGTGTTTTCCCATCCTTATGACAGAGGGAGAACATGTTTTACTTTGTGTATTTAAATGTATTTTTTGTTGTTTTTTTTTTTTTGTTTTTTGTTTTGTTGACTTTATTACTAATATGGGTTACTTGTACTACTACGCCCATCGCTGCCTTCTTTTTCTTGTCTCTCTGTTCCAATGTTCTGTGGAATTCTACATGTTATTATTCTTAAAACATTTGTGTCTGTGAAAGGAGGAATTGCTGCGGCTTGTTTCCATTTTTAACGACCCAACATTTTGTTTAGCCCATATTTTAATAGGTTTCAATTTTGTGAAGTAAGCATAACTTTTCGTAGTCAAAGCACCTAGATGAAGGCGAATTTGGCAATAGCTGGAAACTATTTTGTGACCTTCTCAGTTCCTATAGACACCTGGCACCCCTGTGATAACTGCCATTCAAATCGTTTGCATCATCCCTTCATAAAGTAATTCGTTCCTCCTCACCCTACCCCGCCCCCGTCGCCACTCTGGTAGACTCAGCCGCAGCAGCTCCTTCGCCGCGCTCGTCGACGACCGGGTCTCCCGCAGGCTTTCACACGCCCGTTGACGATGAGGACGAAGACGACGAGGACCCCGCGCCGCTGACGCCGCGCACCGGGTCGCTGCTGCGCGCTCAGGCCCCGACCCCCTGCTCGGCCATCATGACCGCCGACGGCTACCTGGAGCCGCAGCGGGTGTCGTTCGGCAGCCCGCCGACGTCGGAGCTGTTGCCGCGGATCCCATCCCTCGACGACTCGTTCCCGGTCTTCTCTCCGCCTCCATATGGCGCCGTGGTGCCACACGCCAGGAGGCTGTCGAGCCTCGGGGGCAGCGGTGGCGCCTGGCGGCCTAGTCTGTCCTCGCCACGGCACTCCATCTCTCGGTCCTCGACGCACTCACACCACACATGTACGCATTGACCTGGGAAGGCGGTTTTTATATTCACATTGGAAGCTTGGTGTACAGCACTAAACATACTCTCTGATTGAATTTGGAAAAGATTTGGAGGGAGGTAGCTAGGGCTGGGTACGGAATATGTCCTCTTACTCTGAGACCTACAATTTATTTAATTTACTGTAGTTTAGTAAGAAGTGTGTCCACTAAGTCAGAAATTCTGTTACAAATACATCAATGGGGTGTAGCCACCTCAATTTCTTAAAAAGATATGCATAGTAGTGTGCAGTAATGTGTTCAATTACCAATCCGTTTTTCAGTTGGAGGTTGAAGAAACATTAATATTTGATAGTTTGGGATATGCGTTTTATAAGATTCCAGTGGTAAAAGTTTATTTTGCCTGGCCCAGTGTGTGAGCTTTATTGTTTTATTCTATTTTTATGCTCTTTTCTTGTTGCATTGTATGTAAAAATTAATCGACCTATTTATATTAGCAGTGATGGGCGCTACTGGCTGATAAATATTGCCTGCTTATTATGTACATTTGATGTCATTTCTTTAAAGCTTGAAGTTTTATGTTGTATATATATATATATATTTGTGGTTGTGTACAGACACAAATGTTCCCCATCCTTGTGTGGGTACCCTCCTGCTTTGTTGAAACATATC
Source organism: Frankliniella occidentalis (assembly GCF_000697945.3). NCBI lineage: Eukaryota > Metazoa > Arthropoda > Insecta > Thysanoptera > Thripidae > Frankliniella > Frankliniella occidentalis. The sequence continues at coordinate 33,008 of NW_026267208.1, read as the reverse complement.
AAAATTGCTGTTTAAATGTGATTCTGGGTTTTTACCAGTTCCATCATCCTCTGTGTATAAGGGAGACAGCACATTGGATCAAACAACAGTTGTAAGGCGATCATACACTCATCGCAAGTAGTCCTCTCTATATAAAAATGTTCATAATCCGCTAAAGTGTATTTTTGATCTTGGGCTGCTTTTGAAACTGCTCAGGGCCATTAGTAGAGCATGTGCAGTTATGGCTAGCAGTCATAGAAGCTGCTTTCAAAGAATCTACCGTATACAGTATGGAGCAAATACCTTCACAAACTGTGCTGAGTTTTGTCTCAGAATTTTTAGTTTCAGCCCTGTTTTTCATTTAATGAATTGTTCTGCTTCATCTCAAGAACATGATTTCAAAATTACGTTTTGCAGTTGCTAATAATATTTTTTATATGTAAAACTGTAAGTTTTTTAAAAGTCTAGTTTCACTTTTTATCTGGGTTAATACTGTGGTCCATCCAGCCTGTCAAACTCATTTAATGCTCCTTTATTACCTATTTCTAATTTTGTTTATACATTCTCATTCTGGCATGTAACTGCTGTACATTGTAGGTAATATTTGCATTTGTAGAAATACTTGCATAAAGTTATATATGTTGACTGCCTTTTTTAAAATTTTTATTTTGGCAGAATATCTAAGTCAATTGCTAGAAATTAAAGTTTGACATGATGTCAGAGAGTGGAGACGCTGATCGCTGTGACTGCTGCATCACTGCTATGACACCTAATGAAGCTGGTAATTCTGTTCATTGGTAGTCTAGCATCAGCTGGAATATGTTCTTGTGATCTCATTGTCTAGAAGCTTTTCTCCAAGACTGTGACAATCTGTATCTTCACTCTTGATGATTTGCTTTTGCTTTTCCTTTAGCGTGGTGGAAGTTTAGTTTTCAGCTCCACAAGACGTTCAGGCGTTATGGTACCTTCCCGACTGCTAGTTGCTAACCAAGTGGTTGTTAGCTTCTGGTAAATGTTGCTGACTGGTCCTGCCAAAGGAAGCGGTAGTTTTTAGCTTAGTCTAATACTAATTGTTTTTGTCAGCACTATGTAAAAGTAGTCTCTAGTGTGAAAAATCCTCATGCATTGGCCCACTTGTTTCATTGCAAATTCACCTCTGCTGAATTTTTCAAATGTGAGGGCTTAGTACGTTATGGTTCCAAAAGTGAAATTTTCAACCAAAACCAAGCTTTTTTTACATAATTTTTTATAATTGCACTTTTTTTTACAGTTTGATTGCTTTTCATCTTGTATTTAATTTATATTTTCTAGTTTCTCTCTGCATCATGTTTTTGTTTTGCTCTTATGATTGTGTTTATGGCTCTGCATGTCCAATATATAACCACTGTAACCATTTCCTGGTAATCCTAATGCAAATAATATTTTAAAAAGTCAGTGTGAAATATTTAGTGGCATGCTTTTACGCATGTAGTCAACAGTTGTTTTTCTGTTGTTTATGGTTTCTTTTCGTCAAACTGTAAATATGTTAGCTTTTTCTGTTTTGTATTTCCAATTTACGCAAATTTATTTCTAACACCTCATGCTGTATGGCATTTTTGTGCCAACGTGAGAGATAACATACTTCCTTTTCATGTTAGATTATTGTTGCTTGATAGCACATGTGCAACTTTGAATTTACAGAAAAAATTTGCTGCATGTTCAATGTTTAGTTTGATATTGTCTTACCAACATTGAACATGCAATCCGTAGCAACTTACTCATACAGTGGTTTTTGCACTGACAGCTGTCCTATCTGGAGACTACTACATGTTTGAAGACATGCCAGAAGCTGATTTGGTTGATCCTACTGATGTGGGGCGCAAAGAAGATGATGAAGCTGAAGACAGATTAGCAGGTCAACTAACCATCAGCAAGGTAAGTTCTATGGTCAAGATATCCTAATGAAAGCTTGGGATTTGTGTTAAATGAAAGCACTCAATTGTTACCGTGCTGCATTGTACGTATTGTCATGCATTTGTCTTTGTGGGTCCTATTTTGTTCTCTCTGTTGTATCTTTTGCAACAGTATCGCGGTGTCCATTTATATGTGATTTGATGTACATTCGCCAGTAAATTGGATTTTACTATTCTTGGGACACATTTTTACGAGAACTTTTACCTATCTATAGTTGTTTGAGTATACCAGGATGCATGAAATATCATTCTGGGGCTTTGGGAAGCACTGCTTGGAATACAATGCACTACAAGTGTAAAGTCAATTTTATGTGTAACCAGGGTTGGCATGTCTTAAGACTAACCATCTGCTCGTTTCCATTTCCTAAATCATATCTAACTTCTGATCACATCCATCCCTTACTTAAAAACTGGCTGTTACCAGATCAGGGTGTTCACTAGTTGTGATTGTGAGGCACATCACATATATTAGCACAATGGAGTTTTTGGCTGCGTTACAGCTTTTCAGTGAGGCATTAAAGACCGACATCAAGCAGGCAGTTGACAAAGCTCACGCATCATCAGCAACTGGCACACTTCAGAAAAGGGCCTCCTTCACCACAGCGGATTCTGAGCTTAGCTGTGGCAGTCGTGGAACAAGAAGAAGCAGTCGCAGGAGCAGCCAGAGAAGTGCTGGTTTAGCTGGTCCGGATACTATGCCTACAACTGCCACTACCACGTCATCTGCGCATCTGAGTCCGGTATGATATTAGTCATTCAATTTCATTTTGCTACGTGAATAAATAATGATCTTTCAGGATTTCATGTGCTGATTTACCACAGCATTTGGTAAGTTCTTCAGCCTGTTTTCATTCAAAGGAAACCATTGAAAGTGTGTTAGTTTTTATTATTGTGTGTTTAGGAAAACGCACTAGGTATTTCATTCATAGAAAAGAAAGGGTCCATAAAGTTTTTGTTTTTAATCTTCTGTTTATTTCTCAAAAATTTGATGCTTGCTTTTATTAGCAAGCACTACGTGGGGGGATGATCCAGGGCATGTTGAAGGAATTGATTCCATTCAGTCTCTTCTTTGCACCTTCATTAATCTGTCTTAATGTGGTAAAAATATGTGAATTACTCAGTATTTACTGTAGCATGAAGGGGAGCTACACTACATTCTTGTTCCTTATTTAACCATCTCCGCTGATTCAATATGAGCTAGTGGTGACTCTCGTTGTACAGCCCGTTCATCGTTATGTGACATGTCTTCTGATATTCACAGTTCATTTTTTTTGTTGGAAACCTACTCTAGTGTGCATTAAAAAGTCCATTACATGTTTACAACCTGAAGAGAAATCTGTTTTTGTTGTTTGGGTGTGTGTTGGACTTTTGTGGAATTGTTTTGCTAGCTTGATTGTTTGTGGTGGATGCCTGTGCATTGTTTATGCTCCCTATAATTTTTATCTTATACCTTGTCTTGTATAGCATAACAAAATCCTGTTAAGTAACATGGATGATTAAATAATCCCCTTCCTTTTTTCTTCTATTTAGCAAATGATACTCCTTTTTTTTTTTTTTTTTTTTAATTTTTATTTTAACGTTTTTCAATTTTTATACAAAATCTATGTAATGTGAAAGTAGTTACCATGTTTGTTCGATTTTAAATCGCTCGCACCTTTTTTCCCGGTTTTGAAATCCGAAATTCTAGGTGTGGCCTAGAATTAAGTACACGTTTAGCAGGGATCTTATAGGATTCTTTCCTGTAAAACCTCTGCAAAATTTGGAGTGTGGTCTTAAGTCGCGTGCGGCTTAGAATCGTATAAATATGGTACTCCAGATCCCAGATGTGATATGATACTCTGTACTCCATTCTTATTATTTTATATAATATTTATTGTACGTCACCTATCTTGATTTTATAGGATGGTGCAGTCCTCCCTCAAGATGCTAGGGATGGAGAGGATCCAGGAGATCAAAAACCATTGGTTTCCTCAGAGCATGGTTCCAGTTCAGACGGAGAGGAGTTAGAAGCTGATGAAGTTGGTATGTCATACGGTCATCTCCCTGTAATATTCTCACTCTCTCTTATGTACATACCCTAAGACATATTCTTTCCCTATTAATAAGAAGTAAGACAGGAATCTTGGCTGAGTAAAATAAGCCAACTACTCCACTTTTTGATTGTATCCTTAAACTCCATCATGGTATCCCTGACTCGATGGTTAAATACATTCTCTCGAGATTACCGCTATGTGTCAAGAGTACTTGCAGTTGAAAAGAAACTTCTTAAGGTAAAAATAAATAACAATTACCAACAAAATTTGCATTTTCCCCTCTAATTTTAGGTTTTTATAATAACTGTTCCTTGTCTATTTTAGGAAGAACCTGATTTTGGAGAAGGTAAACGTGTCGGCCTTGCAAAAATGTGGCAACCTTCACCACAAGCACTTCAAGTTCATCGTTCTAGGTATGTCTTTTTCTTTCTACTACTTTCTACTAATTAATCAGATTTTATTTTCAAGTCTATTATGACACAATTTGGTTAGTGGGGCTTTATTTATTACCTGTTTGAATACTCCGGTGTAAAATCAGAAATGGGAAGTCCTGAAAGTGTCAGGGTGGGTGTTGGTCTCATCGGTCTCATCTTGTCCATGCTGACTGCATCATGCATGTTTTGCAGTGAACGAAAAGTTATTAAGAGCTGTGGCTTAAACTTTGGTGTTTCCGTTATTATTAGTAGTACCTACTTTAGGTGTGGAAAAGATTGCATGTATGTTTATTTAATTACTTCTCAGGGAGGAGATGCTTTCCACTAACCTTCCCCAACGTGCTGCAGTTGGCCAATCTAATAGTGACATGAATCGGCTCCATGTAAGGTGAGGGGTCGCAGAAATGTCATATGGAATGCTTGTATGTGCAGACTTGTGTTTCTGGTAGTTTTGCTCTTGAAGTATTGTTTTAAATTATATAAATTAAAATTTCTTGAAGTTTGGCATTCAAAAATAAGAATAATAGAGTAGCTTATTACTCAAACAACCTTGTGAAACCTCTGCTTTTAGGTGTGGGTTTAGGCTTTAAATATAGTAATATAAAAATTGCATGCTTATAAACCATACTATGTTATGCAATTTGTTGCTAGTTATGGCTCTAAACGCTAGATCTAGATTTATTTGTTAAATTTAAATTGTATTTTTAGAGTTTTCCTCACCCACTTTGCAGGCAGCTTAAGACTGCGCTCTGTCTACCTTCTATTCGAGTCCTTGCTCCTAGTCTTGAAGTGGGACTAGATGAATGTGTAGAGAGGTATGATGTTTCTGGATTTGTGTGAACCTGTTTTTTTTTTTGTTTTTTTTTGTTTTTGTTGTTTTCTCTTTCTCAATTTTTCTGGTTTTTCTGTCTTATATTGATTGTATAACTCAAATCAAGTACCATTTGACCATTAATTGCTCTGGTACATATGTTATGATTTCTCATTCCTCATTATTACTAATAGAGAAAACACTCTTAAACTTTTCTAATTTTTATGTACAGTTTTAATTACCACTAAAACTTTTGTGCTGTATTCTTTCTTACATAGTCGCATGATTGCATTTCATATGCCACAAACTTGCTTGGTCTTCGTGTGTTGTGTGTTTTCTACTGAGCTTGCCTGTGCAATAAAATATTGCTGACGCATTGTTTTGCTTGTGATGTATAAAATAGATCTTTCTCATCTGTGTAATGCTACCAGTTTATCTTGAAAGGTTTATAAATGCATTTAAAACTTGCCATTTTAAAAAATTGAAACAATAGCTTTTATAACTTTTTGAAGTCACATTTTTATGGAGCTTTGACTAATTTCTTTTTGTACTTTGCAGCAATGTTTCACCCGCAAGTAGCAGTCCTCAGGCTGGACTCAGTTCTGCAGAGCAACCACCGGTTGTCCAACTTCTTCTTGCAGTGTGGTACACAATAGTTTCGCACTCTGACCTGGCCTGTTTCTTTATGATATTCTTGCATCAAATGAAGTCTGCTACAATTTTGTCCATTCCCCTACCACTCATGGTTTTCTTGTGGGGTACCCTTACTGTTCCACGACCTTCGACAACCTTTTGGGTGGTCATCATTGCTTATACTGAGGTTGGCTTACTAGTACTATATTTTATACTGTTAGTGATGTTTTAATGGTTCTTGAATGTAGCTGATAAATGGTGTTTCTTGTTTACCAGGTTATGGTGGTTATAAAGTGTATGTTCCAATTTGATTTATTACCTTGGAATCATGAGGATAATGTCCCCTCCAATACAAAGAACCCATTCTGGCCGCCAAGGATAATAGGCATAGAGAAAAAGCCAAATTATGCTGTCTTTGATCTATCTTTATTGCTGGTTCTCTTTTTCCACAGGTAATTTGCTTAACATCCTTAATATAATAGATAAAGTATCTTGGTATTTCTATTTGAGAATTATCTTAAGTTATACTCCTTATATGTATATTTTTCTTACGCTAGATTTATGTTAAAATCTCTGGGACTCTGGAAATCCCTTTATGAAGATGATTCTACCTACCCACAAGACAATGATCATTTTGAGTTTGTTCAAGAGAGTAGCAGTGAAGAGGTGAGAAAATCCTCTCCCTGTATTAGAAAGCTTATTTTCAGATACTAAAGTTTGATCTTAATTAATAATTTAATTTTCACTTTTCTTCAGAGAAAAAGCAAGCAAGAAGAACATGACAAGAAGAGGGATGATAAAATAGCTAGTGAAAGTGCTGATTCTGTGCACACCACCCACAGTGACCCTGGAGTACGGCGCGTTTCAATCTACGAACCTGGAATGCAATGTTGGTTGATTATTATATTTTCCTTTAGTCAATCAGTTGGGTTTTATCTGTTTTATGTGTGCATTATATTCTATGTCTCAGTGACTCATCGAGGGTCCCTCAAAACCTTCACATTATCTGATGGGCGCAGAATAAGTATGATTAGACCATCATGGTTGGAGGATGGAGATCGACAAAGAGGAATACTTACTGATACAAATCAAGAAGTACTAGTTGATGGTTCGGTTCTTGATGGAATGGTGATGAGCCCTGTGGAATCGAATCAAAGCAAACAAATTGTTGTTGCCAAAACCTTCAGGGAAAACGCCATGGACAGATTTCCTTCTATCTTGAAATTGACGTAAGAAAATATTTAAACATATCTAATTGTAACATCACTGTTGTGCTTAAGTTGTATGGTAAATTTCATTCAATTTGAAAAAATTATCTATTGAAGGTGGAAGAGGTACATGACCTCCATGAGAACATTTTTTAAACTGCTTCTGGATCCAGGATCAAGAGTAAATGCTGATGTTTATGCTTACATGTTCATGTGTGATTTCTTCAATTTTATGGTCGTGATATTTGGTTTTTCTGCTTTTGGTGTAAGTATTTAAAAACCAAACAATGTTTGCTCATAATAATCATAATTGTACCTAGTTTTATTTTTTGTTTGTGTGTTTAGTCAGCAGCTGGCGGTGGTAGTGTTTCTGAATACTTTGAAGAGAACAAAGTTCCTGTGCCATTTTTGGTGATGTTAATTCTTCAATTTGCCTTGATTATCATTGACCGAACTCTGTACTTACGGAAATATATTCTTGGAAAGATTATTTTCCAATGTGGTCTTGTAGTTGGGATCCACATATGGATGTTTTTCATTTTACCTGGCGTAACTGAAAGGTACATTGTTTTTTTTGTTTTTCATTTTCTATTCAAATTCTTCTTTTCCAATATTCCTGTTCTTCAATTTCTTATTTTTCAGAAAATTCAACGAAACCCTTCCACCCCAGATGTGGTATGTTGTGAAGTGTTTTTATCTCTTGTTATCAGCCTACCAAATTAGATCAGGGTACCCAACTCGCATCCTGGGAAATTTCTTGTGTAAAGCTTATAACTATCTCAACATGTATCTTTTCAAAGTGTGAGTAAAGTTTTGGTGCCTTTGAATTATTATTATTATTTTGTTTTCTGTTGATGTTCAACTTTATATTTTTCTGTGCACTACAGGTTTATGACAATACCTTTTGTCTTTGAGCTCCGCGCTATAATGGACTGGATGTGGACTGATACATCAATGTCATTGATGGAATGGTTAAAAATGGAAGACATATTTTCCCAGCTATTCCAGCTTAAGGTAAATTGAATGTTGCATGTAAAGGAATAAAACTTCGTTTTCATGGGATCATTAACTTTTTCTTCTGTTTGTGTAGTGTGAAAGACGGGCTCAGACTGAATATCCACAGCCGAGGGGAGTCCGCAAAAATGTAATAGTTAAATACCTTGTTGGTGGTCTTGGTCTACTGTTTATAATAGCTATCATTTGGTTCCCACTGGTGCTATTTGCCTTGGGGAATACTGTTGGTAGCCCTAATTTGCCTCTGAAAATGACATTGCGGATGCGACTTGGTCATTTTGAGCCAATTTATGACATAGCAGCCGAAGGAAACCAAATAAGAGAGTAAGACCCACAAAATTCTTTACTCATTTTCCTCCGATTTCCCTATACAATTCTAGTAAATTTCAATTTTATTTAGGTACAATGAGAATCAATGGCGCATTCTCAATGGTGTTTATCGACAGTATCAATCAGCTCAGAATTTCTTGTCTAACTATGACAACCAAGCTGTTGCAATGATCCTGTTCAATATTCACTCTGGAAGCCTATGGACAATAACTCCCCCAGACTTAATCAAATTGAGAGAAGAAGTTGCATCAGGTACATAGTTTGTAGTGTACTTTCTAAGATATTCTTTTCATAGATTCCTAATTTGAGCATCTGTTTACATCTACTTTACAGACATGCCTTTTAATGTCACAATTGATTGGCGAGTGGAACGGCGCCAAAGCAGTCCTGAAGATAAAGGATATTCAGAGGGGACTCACACAATTCATTTGCCAGCAATAGATCCCAAGTCAGGGAACAGGAATACTGTTCGTCAAAATTTACAGACGGTAAAACTACTTGTTTATTTCTGTCAACATATATTTAAATAAGAAACTGTGTTTTAAATTGCTGTTTTTCCTATTATTTGCAGGTGCTGGAAGCCACAATAAATAATACTTCCCCAATGGTTGGAAACAGCTCATCAGAAAGTATTTCTATTGTTATTCCCAATCTCTTACCCAAATTGATCAAAGTAAACAGCAATGGAGCCAATCCAATTTTGCAATTACTTCCTGGCAAAGGTATGAAGGCCCACACTGGAATGTGTATAATGTGTTTATTTTATAGTACTGTAAAACACATGTCTTTGTATAAATTTTCTTTGCAGATGCTGACACTCAGTACCGAGATGTAATCCTTAAAATGAATTACGGTAGCTCTACCCTAAAGTGGTGGACAGTCCTGGAAGATTGTAATGACCAAACATTCCAAGAGATTATCAAAAATATTCCTTCAGCTGGTTCAGAGTCTAATTGTAATCAAACACTCTTGATTTATACATTCAATGACAAAACCTTCCCTGCTACGCTGAGTATGTTCTCTGGAAAAGGGTAAGGGAAAACATTTAATGTTTAGTTTGATGATTTTTTTGTTTTGTTCTGAACCTGCTTAACAGTTTTTCTCCTACATTCATTCTTAGCATTATTGGATTGTATGCTTCATTTGTGTTGGTGGCTAGTCAGTTTGTACGATCCTTCTTCAGTAACTTGGCTTCCAAAATTATGTTTGAAGACTTGCCAAATGTTGACCGCATTCTTCAAGTAAGTAATTTTGTTTTCTGTAGTTTTGTTAAGTTTATCTAATAGATGTCATTGCTAATTAATTCATTTCTTCTGTCCAGCTATGTCTCGACATATACCTTGTGCGAGAAAGTGGAGAGCTGGATTTGGAAGAGGACTTGTTTGCTAAGCTAGTCTTCTTGTATAGATCTCCAGAAACTATGATAGAATGGACAAGAGAACGGAAAGAAGGTGATGATAGAGACTCACCCGAAGCGTCAATTGCTCAAGAGTAATCTGTCAAAGATTAGTTCTGAATTCAATTTTAAGGCATTAATGTGCTTTGAATACCAGTGATACTCAAATCATTTGAATTATTTGTGTGAAAACTAGTCGATACTGTTCTCTATTGCACATATCTCAAAGATGTCTTTGAACAGCTCTTAGTTTTCTATGTTTTTCATTCCCTTAGACTTATTTCAATGAGTTGTGGTGTGAAAGTGGTATATAGTTTTATATCCATCCAGTGAACTTTGCTCTTAATTTTGTTTAATGTACTGTACCTGTTAAAACTTCTTTTAAGACGTATGTAATTGTAATTATTCTTGTGATTGAATTTTGCATTGTTCAGTGGGCATCTGAAAGATATTGTAAAACTTTTATGAATAACTCTTTTCCCAACTCTTCTTTGGTTATCAATGTTTTTAGGTTGTGAATTACCCATTTAGACCCCTGGACTTCTTTAGAAATTTGTTTTCTTGGCATATCACTTAGCAACTACTTACCTTCCACAGGGTAAGAGGAATTTGGTGGCTTGGCAGGGTTTACTGGTTCATTTTATTGTTAAAGGGAACAAGACCAGGAACGGTGCTAGTCTTCTATTCTTATATCTGTCTATGGCTCAAGGGCTTTAAAATGTGTTCTTAATCTTTTCCAGACTTTGCAAATTTTACACTTGAATCAAAGCCATCACAAAGATTTCCTAATAGTGGAAAATTTGTTTTAACTTTTTATATTATAATTTTAACTGTACCTTGGGTATTGTAAAACTTTTCTCACAATTGTACAACTTATAATTATTTTCCAAAGTTTGTATTTTACCAAATACAAGAATGTTTTGGTCATGGTGGTTTTAAAACTTCACATACCTTACCTTTTTCAAGTAATTAATGCCAGATTCTTTGCTGTGCCCAATCTTTTTACTTTGATGTATAATGTAAGTGGCCAGATTTGTTGGGGATCCAAATTAGAAATGAAATTAACTGTATTTAATGAAATTCTAGATTATTGTGTTTTTAATGGTAAGACTGATTTTCCTCCTGTTATGCTAATCACCTCATTGAATGTTTGTGTACTCTGAAACATTCACATTTTTTGTTTCATTTTAAAGTACATATCATTTCATTGTCATTACATTGTACGCAATTTTAACTGTTGTAGTGTAGCATATCTTTTTGTTGTTGTTTTTTTATCTTTTCAGCTGGATTCTGCAGATCTTTGTCATTTTTACTGACATGTGTTTTTTAAATATTCTGTATGTTATCTTGCTAATGCAGCATACAGAAATAAATCAGCCTAATCTTTGAATCATATCTTAAGCAAATTATATTTTAAAAGCAGAATACTCAAATCCAGTTTGTAAAAAAATCTTTGTACCTATATTAGTGTTGAATAAAACATCATTTTAGACAGAAATTATTCATGATTCATTCTAGGATTTAATTTCAGGAATTCCAGGAATTCTATTAACTAATGTAAGAAAGATCTCATCAAATTACAGTCAAACCCTGTCATAGCGTCGCACCTCGGGGAAGTAAAATCGCGACGTCATAAGCGGGAAAACGTTATAAGCGGGTTAATTTTGCATGGAAACTTGGATTTTGGTTCTAGGAAATCGCGACGTTATAAGCGGGTAAACACTATATCCGTAAACGTTATAACAGGGTTTAACTACATTTTCTGACCCTAGACCAGTCATCCAAGCAAGGTCAGTTGATTTTGTAGTGTAGGCTTCAAGTAACTATGGTAATTTCTTACATTTATTAAAAGATATCTCACATATTCCACATCCTTAAATTGTATCTTTCTAGCTACATTTGCATAATTTGTTCAATCTATGTCTATGAGAGTCGTTTGTCTTCCGTTGTCATTCTTGATTTAGACAAATTTAATTTTATCAAGGAATTCAGAATCAAAATAGAATTCCTTATCATTCTCATGATAGTGATCGACTGACCACAAAGGGGGCAGGTACTTTGGTTCCATAACATTGAGAAAATGTTCTCTCCACATTTTCTCAAGTTGCATCAGTCCTCTTACACCTTCCTTGGCAAAATGTTCAACAACAGCAAGGCCGTGTGGGGTATAACCCTGGTTTTCAATCCTGTTATAAAAATAATCCTGTTTTAAAGGTGTAACAAACCAAATTTTAGTGAAGTAATGACGGCTACTTACTTTATGTCTATGTCTTTTAGACTATTTAGAAGATCTGGAGTGAGATCAGCTTGCAAAACATCTGAGAGCATATCAGTTAATTCCTTACGTCGTTTTTCTGGCAATTTATTTGACTTATTTAACAAAGCTCTAACTGCTGAGCGAATAGATTTACTCGTCCTGTCTTCTGTAACCTACAATATTTTAGAAAAGGAGTGACAATGATTAAAATCTAAATTTAACAAATCAAATAATATGATTGCAGACCGTACCAACCTTTACATTCTCATCTGTTGCAAGTGGAGCATTACAAATCCGTGAAAGCTCTACTCTCATGCTGTGGTCTGACACATTACTTCGAACATGACAATTTGTACATAAGAGAAGAATATCATGGCACTGATGTGACTTCATGCATTCTAGAAAATAAAATGAAACAATAAAATTGTGTTTCATATACATTAGGAGGGACACAGTTTTGTAAATGGAATCAACAGACACCTGGAAAGTGTTTGCGGTATTCATGAGGGACAATTTTCTTGCGCACGTAACTTTCTTTCCTCCCACAGGCAACACACTGATTCTTTTTTGCAAAAGTATAGTATTCTGCTGAAGTTCCATTAAGACTACGGTTTACAGCTGGTTGAAAATTTAGTTGTATTTTCAGAGGTTCTGTATCAACTATAGTTGCCAGACCTTTAGAGACATACCTATAATAAGAAGGCAATAGATCAGGTAGAGAAAACAAATTCTAATTACCACGTAAATTTTCCAAAGATGGTACCATTCTGCCTTTTTGAAATCACACGTGCAAAGGATAGCACCATCCGGTGCAAGCATGTATGCATTATCATACAATGGTGTTTTACGATATGGAATTGACATGTATGATCTCTTGCCCTGTAATGTTGGATTTGTGGCATGGGGCTGGCCTGACTGGTCTCTGTTCAGTGGAAATATCGAGTTCTGCGAAGGTGCTACAGTCTGCTGAATTTTCTTCTTGTCTACAAAACGAATGTCCACCAAAGGTGCACAATGGTCATGAATCTTTTTCCACTGTTCCTCTTTAGAGCTGAAAAAAGGAACTTTCACCTGTGATAAAATAAGTTATTGATGAAAATAAAAATAAAATAAAATTAGTGCAAGTGCAAGTGTAGGTAAAACAAACCTTTTTATCAATTAATTTGTTGAATGCCAGAAGGGATGCAAGAGCATCATTTGCAGCATATTCCTGTTGTTCTTTAGTCAGTTCCTTGGCCTCCCAATTAGACACACGCACTTCAAAGTTCTTGGGTAATTTGACATCTAACTCCGTAAAAACTATTGAAGCAAGGCCACCAACAACTTCTTTCTCAACTAAATGTCTAATGTCATAAGTACCAGTTACATTTATTCCATAATCATTAAGTAGATATTTTGCATCATGAAATGGATCTACACCAACTTTTAAAATGGTTGTATCCTCTAAAAGTTCCTGCGAATAATAAAACAATTTTAGTGTTTTGATTAGCAAGAATAAAGTATGCAATAAAATTCTACCTGCAGAGGGGCAGGCACGGAGGAATAAAAATGAATTTGAAAAAGTCCACAACGTCCTTCCCGTGTGGCAAGTTGAACCAATGCAACTGGATGCCGTACATTTTCTACTTTGACCCACTCACAATCAAAGCCAAGGACTTTCGAAAATTCAATATCCCTGTAAAGACAAGAAAAAAACATAAAATATCGAGATTCATAGACAAGTTTATCAAAAAAATACTACTAACTTCTTTAAATCGTTGACTAGCGTAATACATTGACTCTCATTGCTGGCAACATTTACGGTCATTTTCCATGATGGCCCTTTGGAGGTACTAAGAAATCTACGTAATAATTTTGAACAGCTTCTACTGGTGTAAAATGCTAAGCCCAAACCCGTTATTCCTGTCATCACTGCCAAAGCTGTTTTACTTCTGCTTCCAAGTCCTGCCATGTTAACCTATGAATTCACAATGTTCGAGAAAGGGACAACAGAACTAACATGTTATGATTTGCCAAGTTCAAATATATAATCCGTGAAAATTTTGATACAGACAGTGATTTCTTATCTGATGACAAACGACAATAATGTCACAAAAGAGCTCAAGCGTCTTATTAAAATGACACACGTAAGGTGAAGAAGATAAAGGACAA
>NW_026267208.1:15786-17940 GCF_000697945.3 Frankliniella occidentalis | reverse complement strand
GGTGGAGGAGGATGAAGGAGAGGGAGGGGGGACTGACTGCAGAGCGTTGGCGGGGGGGTGTGAACCACGTCGGAGGGCTGCGGAGGGGGAGGGGTGTACGTGACCTAGGGCAGTTCCGCGTTCTGCGACAAAGATGTCGACGCCCGATTTGCAAATCAGTCCGAGGCGCGGTGCGGCACGTGCCGGCCGGCGCGCTGCGCTGGTTCCCTGGTTCCTCACCCCGGAAGAAATGAAGTAAAAACAACGAAAATAGATCGTGCATTTGCTTTACAAACTCGTGCCGAGTTCGAAGGGGTGCCAATGCCGTGCGCGGCGGGGGAGGGGAGGGGGGGGAGGGGGGAGGCAATCAGTCGGCGAGAGATGCAGTGAGACGTGTGAGACGCGTCGGGTATATGGGGGGCACGAGACACTCACGGCAGGAGGGGATTGCCGTCATTACCTCCGTCTCGAGCAGGGACTCATGACATGCATGGTTGCGCCGCCGGTAGCACCGACACCTGCTCTCCTCCTCACCCCTCCCCTCTCCTCCCCCAACGCTGGCAATCTCTTTATCACCTGGCTGGGCGCTTACATTCGCGCACACAACACGTGTGTGTTGACCTCTCGACCCCGCCCCGCGCCTCCGGCCCCCACAGTTTGGTGGCGTGCTCGTCCAGGCGTGACGTCATCCTACCCGTGTGGAACAGCATAGAACTCCACCGGGGCATGTCGAGGCCTAGCGCCCGGGTCGCCCCGAAAAAGTTTCGAATAACATGACTGTCCCCTGACGTTCGCGGTTCGCGGTAGCCGGCCGGGGCCAGGTCGGTCCGGCTCTGGGAATTCTCTCCCGAAGCCATATCGCATTGCATAACGAGCACACGGACTCTTTTCTCTGACGGTATCGTATTTGAACTATTTTCATGGGATAGTCGGTGCCTAACAGAGTCCGAGACTAGTCGAGAGTGTATCCAGACATCGAGATCTGCATCCGCGATGCACCCACGGTGGCAGCTGTGCCCCGTTGAAGCAAATGCGTATTAGTTACTAGCCCGCATACACGACGGGTGCAGACGGGTTCGCCTATCGTGTGTGGCGATGATGGCGCCGTGAGGCCCCGTACGGAATAGGCAACCCGTCCGCACGCCTGCATGCTGGTTGGTATACGCATTTGCTTCAACCGGGCACAGCGGCCACCCTGTAGTGCGGATGTCATAGGCAAAACCGCCACCGAACCACACTGCATGGAGAGCAGAGAAAGAAACAGCCGGCACAGTCCGCACCATCGCGCCTATAAAGGCCTAATGTGCCCCCTTTCCCTCGCGTAGCCGGACAGGTACTAGTTCATTCATACTACACCGATCCAAACCCCCCGACTGACGTCTAGCCCATGGGCATCGCGTAACTTTGTGGACCCGCCCCGCCACGCCCTGCCCCCGCAAGGTGACCTTCCGCACCTCACACTGACCGTGGCGTCATCCTGGACTGGCGGCTGCGGCTGCCACGGGCAACAGGCACCGTAGAGGTGTAGCCGAACCAATTACAACCGCACGGGAAAAACAATTTTCTCCCCCAGAAACATTATCTTCTTTCCCAACACTAGTATAATATCAGGCACGGCGGACAGTCGGTGATTCAGCTCTCGGTGGCCTCCATTTCTCGAAGGTTGGGCCTTTGCAGTCCGGGTCCTGGGCCTGGACCATGGACCGCAGCTGGCCGGCCGTGAATCACTGCGATACCGCGGCGGTGTGCGCGGCGCGGCGCAGCGTGGCGCGGCGCAGCGTGGCGCGGCGCAGCGTGGCGCGGCGCAGCGTGGCGCGGCGTGGCGGGCGGGCCTGCGGTAGGTGGCCGCATAGTCATGTCACTCCGGTCACATCGCCGGCGCGTGAGTCACGGGCGAGGCGAGCGAGGCGCCTCCCGGCCCATAGTCTGCTCGCCGTGAGCTTGGGTCGAGGCGCGGGTCCATCCAGGCTCGGGGAAGTCAGCGTGGGTGGCAGCGACCATCACCCAGGCAAGGCGATGTGCGAACAGGGAGGGGGAGGGCTGGCAGCGAAACCCTGACCCTGCCGATGTCCGCTCCCCTTTACCCATGCACTGGGGCTGTGTGGCGCTGTGGCTGAGGCTGTCGGGCGCTCTACTCGTGCGATCCCATCTGCTTATCGTTCCCCCCCCCCCCCT
>NW_026267208.1:12522-15736 GCF_000697945.3 Frankliniella occidentalis | reverse complement strand
CCCAACCCCTCCACCCTCACACATAAAATGACCAATTAGGACCAATTAAATCTATTGCCGGCCTGGTGGGCACCGACCGTTGGTTTTAGACAGTTTAGAAGAAAGGATCATTTCGACGCTCCGGACAACAACCGCCGGCGGCGGCCGCCGCCGTCACAACAATACTCTGTCGGAGGACAATACACACACAATTATTAGATCACGAAAACCCGGACCCAAATATCCCTGCCTGCGACTCTTCCCTTCAAAGCTCGTACTCGCGGCGGGAAAGGGCCACGTTTAAGTTCGTTTCGGGGAGCAGGATATGACCTGTGTGGACATACGCCCGCTGGAGATGTTCGGCCCCCGGGACTCTGCTGCGTCGAGCTTGACGCACACTACCGGGAACGAGAAAGTGCGCCTTCCGCAGTACATGTCTCCGGACATGTCCCCGCGGCGTGCGTGCGCGGGGGCAGTCACGTCTGTCTGGTCTGGTGCGGCCCAGCGGGCGGGGTCGGTTGGGGGTAGAGTCCTGCAGGGCTCTCGGTTGGGGAGGCCCACCCACGGACCCGCGCGGCGGCTCGCCTGTACGCAGGCCAATCGGTGTGGCGGGCTTCGGACCGAGACAAAAGGTCACCCCCTCTGGACAGTGCACGGCAACCTGCACGTCACTGGCGTCACGCGTACGTCAAGGGGTGTGACATGTCGTCGCAGCGGTGCGATGCGTTACCCCCTCCCCGTGACGTACGGTGCGCGCGGGCGTGCCGGGTCTGGGTGCCGGGCCGGGCCGGCGGGGAGCGGAGCAGTCAGTGTCCCTCCGACCGGCGCGCAGCCCGCACCGGCACGCCCACAGCACGGCCAGACTCAGTACCGCGCTCCGCTCCGCCGCGGCCGCGTGCGCTCTCGCCCGCTCACCGTGTGACAATCGGGGGGTCGGTGCGTGTGACGAAGAGTGAGCCCCGATTGTGACGGGCCGCACCTCCTCGCCGACGGGCGGGGAGTGACACGAAGTGACCATGCGCCGCCTTCCCGGCGCGGCCCGGCGCGCCGCCGGCCGGTGTGTACGGGACGGTGACGAGTGACACCCGGGTCCATCGACAGCCCGGCGCAGCGACAGCTCCAGGACGTCGACGCGCCGCCCGCGCACCGCGAGGAGAGAAGAGGCGTAGCGGGGCGTGACGAAGCGTGGCGAAGCGTGGCAGCACACAGTGCACAGGCACCAGTGACCCCGATTACGAAAATAGCCGGGCCGGCGCGGGAAGTGAAGTAAAGTACCCGTCCCGCCGACCCGCGGCGCGCACGGGCCCGCGCAGGGCGTACCGCAGGGCGCACCACAGGGCGCCACAGGACCACTCGCACGGGACGCTGGAGGTGCGGTGACACCGCCGAGCCGGCCAGGATGGCGGTCCAGCTCCAGCGCTACCCTGACCCCTACTACTACCCCAGCGTGCTGCCGGGCGAGCGACCGCCCCCGGCCCCGGGGCTGATCGCCGAACACGCCCACTACTACACGCACCCCTACCACCCCTACAACCCGGCCAACTCCTCGTACTGGTTCGGCAACGACACGACGGGCGGCTGGGGCCCGCGCTTCTTCTACACGTTCTACACGGAGGGCGGCGACCGCCGGCCCTGGGACATCCTCGAGGCGAGCGTGTTCGCCGTCGTCTTCCTTGTGTCGGTCCTGGCCAACGTGTCGATCGCGGCCGCCGTGCTGCGCTACCGCGAGATGAGGACCGTCACCAACTGCTTCCTGCTCAACCTGGCCGCCGCCGACCTCGTGTTCGCCCTGGGCAGCCCGCTCGTGGCCGCGGCGCGCGTCACCGACGAGTGGCCGCTGGGCAGCACGGCGTGCAGGCTGCTGCCCTACTCGCAGGTGAGCAGACTCGCGCGGAGCCGCGCGTCCTTGAGGTGGGATGGGAGGCGCACTGCACAAGCGCACAGTAGGCGCGCGAGAGGCTCGGGCACGACACTGTTTCCCCCTAGAGGGAATATTAATGCTCCAAGTAACGACCCGGCCAGGCGAGGCGAGGCGGGCGCAGCTTGTTCCCTTGGCCGTCCGCTCCGCTGCGGCGCGGCTCAACCGCTGCCCTCGCTGCTGGAGGCGCACTAGTAGTTGGCCATCGAGCTCACGCGTGCGCGACACTGTCACCTGTCACGCAGCCAGCCCACAGGACACTGTCACCTGTCACGCAATGTGTATGATTTTTGTGTGTTCCGCGAAGCGTAGCGAGAATCTGAATAAGAGAGCAACTATATTGACTTTACCGCGGTTTTGTTGCACTGTCCCTCACAACCTCTTCTATCACCGAGAGCCCCCCGTTGTTTACTTGTGTTGTTATATTGCATCTCGTCTAGGTATCCTCCATGAAGTAGCCCGTCATTAGCCATTACGGTACTGCCAAGGTTCAGCCTTTGCTTGTTCTCATGGCGCCTGATCGGTAGGCAACATATTGCCTGCAGTTCATGCGTGTACTGCGGGGTGGCCTACCCGGAGACGCGCAGGCGCTGAGCCCCCGCAACCCGCAATTTGCCGAATGATTCTGAGAAAAAGGGTCGTGCTTTATGTACGATCCCCAATCGAATCTGTGAGCTTCGTGTCTCCTAGCCCCCGGCGGCATGTATACTGTAAATCCAGGTTGTCCAGCAGGTGGTCGATAAAGTCGCCTAGCCCCCGAAACTGACTACCTGCTGGACACTTTTTGGTATCCCGGGCATTTGTGTGCGCACGATGGATGCAATGACTATGGGCTCAAACAATGCAATTACTCGGAAGTCCAGAAGGTGTGCAGAAGGTAGTCGACATAAGTCGCCTAGTTTGGGGGGCTAGGAGACTTTGTCGACTACCTGCTGGACATCTTGGATTTACAGTGGAGGTAATCCTTTCAGCTACGCTGGCCTAAATCGAAAAAAGATCGACCAATTTAATTACACCAAGAGGTTATTAATTTAATTGGAACTCATTATAAAATTGATAATCAGACAGACAGCAAAGAACGAGAACCATTAACGATGAACACTGAGCATCTTTTCTGTCTGTTGTGTTTTTATCCTTATTCGTCTCTTTTTTCCTCCTTCCGCGTGTGAGAACATCGTCGAAGTGTGCGCGGCCGGCCGTGAGGCGAGCGCAGGCAATCGATTCGTCAGATGCCTTTGCGATGTCGTCGTCTACTGTACACACACAAACTTATTCACTCCCCCCCCTCTCTCCCTTCCTCTCTCTCGCCCCGCCCCC
>NW_026267208.1:8535-12472 GCF_000697945.3 Frankliniella occidentalis | reverse complement strand
CCCCTCCCCCCGCCCGTTGACGCTGCCTCATCAAAACCTCCTGAGAGCGGAACAGAGATAGAAAGAGAGGGAGAGCGAGAGCGAGAGGGACAGAGCGAGAGGGCGAGAAAGGCACTGCAGGGAGGGCAAGGCGTCGCCGCAGACTGCAAAGCAAAGCAAAGCGGCGCGCCCGTCGCGAGCTGCACAGCTGCGCCCGCCCGCCGCCCGCCCCCTCTCAGCCATCCTCTTCCAGCCACGGAGCTTCCAGCGCGTAGCACGGCGAGGCACCGCCGGTAGAGCGGCCACCGGAGCATGATGTGGCGCCGCGCCGCTTTCATTCCAGAGCCCGTCCCTCTAGGCTAGGCCCGCCCGCCCCGCCAGCCCCGCCGGGCCCACCGCGGGCACCGCCCTCATCAAAAGGAGAATATCATCGGGGGGAATGATTGGAAACGGACGGGGCGGGGAATATCCGACCGCCCTCATCCAGATTATACGGTATCGGCAAGTGGTGCGCCAGAGCTCAGCAGCAGCAGCAGCCGAACTCTGCCGCACACACACACACACACACACTCCTCGGGGCTTTACGCCGCCAGTACTTTTTCACATTCATTATTATACGTATACCGAACGGTCGGGGAGGGAGAGCGAAAGACTGGGAGAGGCAACAACGGGCGCTTTGACTTGCAACATCAAAAATAATACTGGAGTCGAGTCGAGCAAGATCCGCTGGCATAATATGCAAGCAAAGCAGACAAGAGAGGGGGGGGGGGGGCAGCGGGGGAGCGCGCCCACCTACAGGGCTAGGGCTGCAGGGCTGCAGGGCTTTAGGGATACAGCACGGCAACAGGGGTGCAGGGATGCAGGGCCCGAGGCAGCTCGCAGGTCATGGTCATGGGCCGCGGGGGACAGGCCGCGGTGAGCGCCATGCAGACTGATTCCCATTCATCGCGCGTCGATCGGCCGGGTGGAGCGGGGGCTGTCGCTGCTGACGGTGGTTGGGCGCGCACGGGGCGAGGCCGGCGAGGCCCATCGGCCGTGCGGCCCACCGGACCGGTGACACCATCCGCGGCCACTGGACCGGGGACACCATCCGCGGCCACCACAGACCAGTCGTAGCGGCGGACCGAATCCCTCATGCGAACGACACCATCGCCAGCCATGCTCACCCTTTACTCTCACCCACACACACCCAGGGCGCCCGGACCACACGACGGCCACTCGCTCAGACTCATTTCCTCGCGGCTCGGTCCAGCAGCGCCAGCGCGCCCCTTGCTAATCCTCGCAGGGACCCGGGGGGGGGGGGGGCGCCGTGAGTCTTATACAAATCCCCAGCACGACGCACCGTCCATCCCTGAGCTGCCGATGGTCGCGGCACCATTCACAGCAGCGATCCCAGTGTGTATCGTGTCCGCGTGGGGGAGGCGCGGTCAAAGCCGAGGTATCGAGGGCTTACACAGCAGCCCCCCGCTCCTCCCTCCCCTCTCCCCTCGCAGTTTTTGATCTTTTCTCTCCCACGGGGGCCGCGGTGTGTGTGTGTGGGGGGGGGGGAAGCAGGGCTGCCATGCAATCACTCACGGTGATGGGCTTCGAAAACAACTCACCACAGCAGCAACATACGGCCCGGCGGGTGGCGGGGCGGTTCATGGCTCATGGCAGCGCGCAGCGTGCGCAGCGTGCGGCTCCTCTGGGGAGGTAAGCAAACTTTGGGCGGCGGGAGCAGCGCGTGCGGACGTGCGCCGCGACACGGTCATGGTCACGGGGGAGCCCGGCCCCGTCCCCCGGCCGGGCGTTAGGGGCGCCAGAGGGGGTGGTCGGGTGCAAGAGGTTGAGAGACGACCTATGGATTGTAAGTACATGGCTTTTTAAGGATGGAGAAAAATCCAACCTGCCGACCATGCACCTGCACCCTGGTCAGGCCGCGCCCCGCACGCCGCAGGGGATGCAGCCGACGTGGCCGTGGCCATACCCCGCCCGTTCGCCCCGCCCGCGAAGCGCCGCCGGGACCCGACCACGACCACGTTCGAGGACCCCCCCGCGGCCCCTCGGAACTCCAAGCTCCTTCGTCGAGGGCCACCCGAGCGGGGCCGGGCGGGGCGCGGCGGGGCAACGAACGCCCGCGCTGGCTCCGCCGGTGAATCCGGGTCGAGTGCTTCTATTACTGGCGGCTAGGCTACCCTCCGTCTCGTCCAGCGCCCTCCCCCTCCCCACGGCCCTCCTCACCGGGGCCGCCCTGCAGGGCTCGCGCGTCATAGCAGCAGATTCCATTGGACTTTGTCGACCTATTTCGGTGGGCTGCACGCCCCGGCCGCCCCGCCCCTACCAACGCCTTCTGAAGGACCCTGCGGAGCGCAGGCGCAGCCCGAGGTCCCTGCCTCCTGGCCGAGGCCGTCACCGTCACCCCGTCGATGGGCGAGGATGGGGCTCGATCCTGAAAGACATCAGCTCGTAATCGGCTCAGACAGACATTCTCTCATCAAAGCAGTAGCTCGCGGTGCGGTACCCAGAAAAGGGGGAGGGGGGTTGAAAGGGGCAATCAAAATCCCCCCACGATCCCCGCCCCCCGCTCAGCTCCGCGCGCGCCCCGCCTGTCTCGTTACGCAGCGATGTGCCCCGTCCCATAACGCAACAAAGTCAGTTTGACACGCTAATCCGCTCTGGAGCCTCGCCGGGCTGGTTCCATTGTGCCCCCGATCTCCC
This sequence comes from Frankliniella occidentalis, assembly GCF_000697945.3. Taxonomy (NCBI): domain Eukaryota; kingdom Metazoa; phylum Arthropoda; class Insecta; order Thysanoptera; family Thripidae; genus Frankliniella; species Frankliniella occidentalis. The sequence goes on along the minus strand of NW_026267208.1, from coordinate 9,796 downwards.
TCACCTGCTCCTCATCCTCCTCCTGCGCCCGCTCGCCGCGCTGGTACCCTGTTGGGAGGGGGCGTCGGTCGGGTCGGGGCCGCTCCACACGCGCGACCACCTGTCTGCCGTTTGAAGAAAGAAACGCGCGCAAAACTAACCCCCCGCGCGCTGTTCGCGTCGCGCCTATACCGCGCGCCGCTCAAAGAAAAGCACGCGAAATCGGAGGGGCATGGTAAACCTCCTCGTCTCCTCGGGCTTAGTACCAAGCTTATGTGCCTGGCGCCTGGGGGTGTAAATCAGCTTATGCCCATGCCGAAGCATAAACGCGCACCCTCTCTGGCGTGTTTTTCCCTCGGCGCGTCGGAAAGGAAATGAGGCGCTGTATCGGGTGTTTGCGGTGCGTGGAGTGGACTGACTCGGTGCGGTCGGCGCACGGTTTACAGGAGCGTCCAACAGGGTCGTAAGGAGTTGCATGCGTGTGCAGTTCCTCCGCGGCCGCCTGGCGTGGCGATGGCCTCTGGCGCGTTGGATCGCGATGCACAGATGCAACAACCAGGAGAGGAGCCCTCTCTGCTGAAGTGCCAGCAGCAGCACAGCACAGCACAGCCCGGGCGGGGGCTGTGCGTCTGGGCTGGGCTGGGCAGGCAGAGGAGCAGCTCACCAGGGAGGCCTCGTAAAAGTTTAACTGCTTACAGCCCTGACGTTTCATTTGGCCGAGCCTCGCCTGCCCTTTTTCCTCTTCTGTCCCCCCCCCCTCCTGTTCTTAACCCCCTTTCCACTTGAAAGTTTAACCCAGTTTTATCCGATACAGAGTGGGTTGGGTGATCTGCGCCTTCTTTGTATTGATCTAGTTACACTGTACCGTATGCAGGCGTGTGGACGAGTTGCGTGCTCGCGCGGGGCCATAAGGCGCCACAGTGAGCAAGTGTTTAACTTTACTGTTAAACACTTTATAGTATTCAAATATCCAGTCAAACACTTAAAAGTGTGCATCGAAGTGTTGAATACTTGTGCGTTCACGCGCGTTCACACCAGTTGAACAATCTATTTATCAGTGCAACCAATTAGCGTGGAGAAGGATCGAGCAGTCTTGCTTCCCTTCTCTAGGTTCCTGTTTTCCTGCTGCGGAATACCCTACTACTACAAAGCAAAAACCTCAATTATGAACCCAGACCCAGAGAGTAGAATAGCTGGTCTGGAGTCTTGACTGGGGGTCGGTGTATATAAGCACATCAAAGAGAGTCTTTGGCAATGCCAGTCCCGGGCGTAATAGAGCTGC
>NW_026267208.1:7255-8485 GCF_000697945.3 Frankliniella occidentalis | reverse complement strand
CCCCCCTCCCTCCACTTCCCCCTTCCCGCGGGAAAGGCTCCCGCATTTGCTGCTTTAACACGGGGCGAGGCGCGGACGCAAAAGGCACCGCAGGAGGAGGGGGCAGGGGCAGGGAGTTTGCTGGAGGGTGGATTGCAGCAGCAGCAGCAGCAGCAGCAGCAGCAGCAGGAGCAGCAGTGGGGTTGCTGCTGTGCGCTGCGGGAGTGCAGCGCGGCGAGGCAGCTCCGCCACGGGCTCTAATTAGCGGCCGCTGCGGCCCACCCGTGCCCCTTTTATTCCTGCCGCCGACCCGACCGCCGACCCGCGCCGAGCCAATTAATCAAGTTGTGATATCGGAGACTGCCGCGGCGGCGTCGGCCCGCGCCGTATACCTCCGCAGTGTGGCGAGGAGGGGCTGCAGCGGGGCGGCGGTGGTGGCCTTGGTAGGTGCAGCCAGTAGTGCAGCGGCGGAACTGCGCGCGACCCTCCACCACCACCACCACGACCACCAACACCGCTGCCGGCTGCAGCTGCATCTGCTGCAGCCTCTCCAAAGTTTCGCCGCCGCGGTGGGGTTCCTGCCCGCGGCCGCCGGGTGTAGCTCCCACCGGGAGCCTCCCATTCCCATGGAGCTCGCTTTGGTGCGCCCGAGCGGGCCTCTCTCTCTATGGCGCTGGCGGTGCCAATCACGGGCGGGGGACGCGCCTGCACCGCTGCACTGATCACCGTGAAAGCGGCCGAACAAAAGGTGTGCGGTGCGTTGCGCGGTGTGGTGTGGTGTGGCGTGGCACGCCCATGACATCCGCGCGCCGGCGCGCCGGCCGCGAGCCACGTGCCTGCGAATACCTTTGTGCTGTTTTGCGCGCCTGGCGAGGTTCACGGCGATGCGTTGCCGACCGCCGCCGCCGCCGGCGTTGTTGTTGGCTGTTGTGTATTTCTCGCGGTGCAGGTGATGAACACCCCGGCCCAGCAGCCCACGAGGCTCGCCTGCAAGGCCCTCCCCCGGGGGGGAAGCACCGCTGTGCTGCAGCTTCTGAGGAGATGAACCCGACCCGGGGCGCCTCGCCTTGCATCGCCTTGCGCCGTGTCAGGGAACACCCCACTAAGCAGCGCGCTGCGCGTCTCGTAATTCGCCCTTCGAGGAAGTTGTGTTGATACAGCAGCGTGACGAGGAGGCGGTGCGTGGCGGTGCGTAGTGGTGCGTGGCTGCGAGCTGTCATCAGGTGGCTCTGGCCCCGCCCACCAGCCCCG
>NW_026267208.1:0-7205 GCF_000697945.3 Frankliniella occidentalis | reverse complement strand
CCGCCCCGCCCGCCCGGCCGGGCCCGCGAGGCGCCGCGCCGGCTGGCAGCCCCGCCGAGCACGCCCGCGCAACGGGAGGGCCTACCTCCCAGGCGGCCCCTCCTCGAGCCGAGCAGCGTCGCAGCGAGGTAAAAGGAGTTCTCGTCACGGCTGCGGTGGATCGTGTTGCGCTCGGTCCGCCGGGCCTGCTCCCTGCTCCGGATAAAGAGACGCTGTGCCCGGCTTTGACGGTCCCCGCGCGCCCCACCCCGTCATTGCGGACCAGCCCCGCGTTCACAATGACGGTCTTTTGTTCTCCGATCCGGACCACCGTTGGGGTGCCGCGGGGCGCGCCGCCCACCTCGTCACGTAACGCCCCATCCCCCAGTGCGTTGCGCGATTGGCCTCCGGTAAAAGAGATCCATTTCCTGCTTAGGCTGACTTGTTTTGTGCCCTCCCGTCTCGTGTTCGCGAGACTGTTGTGGTCGTGGAGGTGGTCTGTCTGAGTCTGGCCCAGCGCCCCGCAGGCCGCGCCGCAGGCGCAGGGGGCTTCAAGCCCGGCTCAAGCTTAGGCCCCGGACGCTTCACCTGCGCCGCGGCGATTGGAGAGGTAAATACAGATTAGCCGAGCGGATGGCCCGACGGCTGCTGTTTACCTAGCCGCTCCCCGCTGATAACCCTTCAATCCCCTCCCTCTACCACCCCCGCCTCATTCTTCTCAACCACATCGTTTTTTCACGGTCTTACTGTGGGTTCGTCGAACTTATTGTGTATCGGCCGGGCCCGGAGCAGGCGAGCCGCGGCGCGGGGCCGGTTTTGCCGATGCTTCGGTGACCGATTGGTTTACCGTCTCGCTGTCAATACCGCGCGATGGGCCGAATGGATGGATGGGGCTGCTATGGCCACGAGGATGAAAAACTTCTTCTTCTCCTGCTCCTCCAGAGCATCCTGCTGCTTTTGCTGACCACCGCCACCGCCTTGTGTCCGCTGACCCCAGCGCGGCGGCCCGCTCAACTTGGAAAATAATACGCGTGTGCGACGCTGCGACGCCCCTCGTGCCTCTCAAGGGCACGCGCCTCAATGCGCCCCGGAGTGTCCATCAGTTACGACGACGGTCCTGGCGGGCGAGAGTGAGGGTCGCACTCGGGCCGGACGTCACAAATGGTAGCTGCATGTCGGGGGCGGACGTCTCCTCGCGTCCTACGCTACGCCCCACCCCCTCCTCCCCTGGTACCTCATCTCCGCTAGCCTGTTACTCATCTCCACAAGTCGAGGGGCAGCAGCATCGACCCTCCCCCTTTCAGCCTTGGTCTGCGCTGCGCCGTCGCCTGGGCCGCCGTGTGTGCGTCGTGCGGGCTGGGGGAGGGGCAGTGAGGGCGGTGGAGATGTTACCACCACCCGTGCGTCGCGCCCTGGTGATGAGCTAATCGGAAAGTTGTTTCTTTATGGCCCGGTGTACTTTAGCTAAGCCGGTCGTTTTTCCTCTCTCGCGCGCGTTGGGAACCGTGAGAGAAACTGTCCCTGCTCTCATTGCAGGCGGGAGCTGACGGTGGTGGGAGCCGAGGCCTGGGCCGCCCCTGGCCTCGACCGGCCACACACTCTGGAGATGAGTTGCGAGCCGGGGGGAACGTGAGGAAGAGGAGGAGGAGGATGAGAGGAGGATGAAATCGGCTCTGGAAAGTTCGTCGAGGCAAAAGGGGGAGGTGTTGGTGTTATCAAAGAGCTCGGTCCTGACCGGACCGGACCGTGGCGGCGGGCGCCACCCCCTGGACGGGCCGGGCCGGGCCCGCCAAACTGACCCGCAAAAGGGAATAGGTTCCCTGCAAAGTGTACGGATTAAACTGGCCGCCCGGCGCCCGGGGCGGGAGCCATGAATAATTTGCTCGACACTGACCTCGGCCCGGCCTCTTGTTGCAGTTCGTGTGCGGGTTCGTGCTGCTGTGGACGCTGACGCTCATCTCCATGGACCGCTACCGCTGCATCGTGGTGCCGCCGTACCGCTCCACGCTCACACCCACCCTGGCGCTGGCGCTCACGGCCGCCACCTGGCTGCTGGCCGCCGTCGTCTTCCTGCCCGTCGCCTTCTGGTTCCACGTGCAGCGCACCGAGGGCGGCGACGTGTGCACGCTCGTGTTCCCGCACAGCGACTCGGTCAACCTGTCGCTCTGCTTCACCGTGCCCGTGCTGCTGCTCGCCTGCCTGCTGCCCATGGCGCTGTTCGTGTTCCACTACCAGCGCATCTTCCGCAAGCTGGTGGAGACGCGCAGCCGTTGGGCGGCGCCCTGCGTCGTCGTGGCCGCGCCCAGCTCGGAGCGCTCCGAGTCGGCCGGCAGCGACACCCCGGGCCGGCGCGGCAGCGAGCTCAGCTTCGTGGGCAGCCTCATGGCGCACGCGCACGCTGCCGGCAGGAAGGTAAAGCGCGCGAAGAATTCGCTTTTCTTAAGAAACTAGTAAAAGTTGGGTGGGTCATAAAGTTTGGGTCAAACTTGGTGAGAGAGTGTACTGATCGATTGATTTGGCTTTGGGCAGGTGAGCGCCGCTTCGCAGCTGGGCAGCATGGGCGGCATGGGGCGGTCCGGGTCGCTCTCCCACCACGAGGAGCTGCGCCTCAACAAGCACATCCGCGTGGTGCGCGTGCTGCTGCTCAACGTGCTGGTGGTGCTCGTCATGTGGCTGCCCATCACCGTCATCATGAGCCTCATCTACGTGGACGGGTCGCGGCCCACCGAGGACACGGACTTCTTCCTGCGCAGCCACCACTTCATCTGGGCGCTGCTGGCCGCGCTGCTCAACACGGTCGTCAACCCGCTGCTCTACGGGCTCTTCTCGGAGAACTTCCGCGCCTGCTTCGCGCGCCTCTGGTTCGCGTCGCGCCGCCGCGCCATGGCCGCCGGCCAGGTGGCCGCCCGGCAGACGACGCCCGCGTCCAAGGCCTCGCAGCCCGAGGCCGGCGTCGGTGCCGACTACAAGCAGACGTCGCGCACGCCGAGCGGCGGCACGGCCACCAACGGCGGCGGCTCCGGCGGCAGGAGCGTCTACTAGGAGCGCGCCGGCCCCGGCGGGAGGGCGGCGACGCCCGCGACGCCCGCCGGGGCCGTGAGCGGAGACATGCAGACCTTGGAGACGGACCACATGTGAGGGGGAGGAAAGGTCTGCCGCGGCTTCTAGTCGAACGTGATCGAGAGAGCAGAAAAGTCGTCTGCCGGACTTTGACTTATTGTGATATGTACCTTACTTCGTTGGAACCATTCCAATGTGGCTTAGGCTATATGATATATGCTACAAGTTCTGTGTACCTCACCTAGAGCGTTATGTCCTCACCGTCCAATGAAAACAGTCGCATATATCCATCCGTGCCACTAGTTGTGATAACTATTTTTGTTTTTATTAATTTTCCTTTTTCGTATTTTTTACTTTTCACTGTTGTTTAAGGAAGTTTCGAGACGTGCGCCGCGCTCTGGTTGTACTTTGCTTTTGTACCAAAGCAGTAATAATGAAGGTTAGCTAAGTCACTGACTGCATTCTTGTAACGTCTCAGTATTCGCGCATTTGTTTTCTAGCAGGAGAGGTACTCGACGAGATCGAAGCCAAAGTAAAAGAAAGGCGATCATGCTAGTTACCACTATTGAACCTCATTCCACGCAAGCCTTGTCCTGTAACACTAATGCAAATGGAATTTTTGTTAAAAATAATTATTGCGTATGAATGAGGAAGTCACAAATAAATATTAACTAATTCAGTCTGTAAAATATATGTATGTATGTATCTATGTATTACGTCTCTGATGCCAAATATAGTGAGTAGGTCTTTTCGTAAATGGTCGTCGTGTTTGGAGGGAGAATAAATGATTGTTTCTACTGACACGCTGTCTGTCTTCTCATCCATCAAGGACCCTCCCCCTTCTTCGAGTCGTCTCCCTCTCTCACACTGACATTCTCTCGCACACGCACACACACGCACCCACACGCACGAACGCACATTGTGACGATTGTGACCAGGAGAGGAGGTCATCGTCCATTCACTCCTTATCATTCATAGAGGAGAGAACAAGAAGGACGGGACGCGGCAGCGAGACGACCACTGTTTGTCCGGGGCCCGTATGCGATGAGCTGCCCGCTGCTGCAGGCTGCTGCTGCTGCACGCGTGGGCGCTCCCCATGACCCCATGTGTCTGGGTGCAAGGGAATGCTGCGTTATGTGCCGTGCCACCGCGACTAGGACCCTTTTCGACGGGACCGGGAGTTGGGGAGAGAGGGGGAAGGGGGGAGGGGGTCGACAATTAGGGTCAAGCGCTTGATGAGCTTGGGCAGGCATTCCGTCGCATCATTGGCGGCGTGGCGTGGCTGGCGGTGGAGAGTAGTGGAAAGGGGAGAGGGGGGGGGGCAGGCAGGAGGGCGTTTTCTCTGCTGACAAGGAAACGACAGAAATAGTCAGAGTCAGGGTGGGCCACGGCCAAAGGCGCTAAAGTCTGCCTGGGCGGGGTGGCGCGTTGTCGGCGCGGCGCGTGGCGCGGCGGCATCAACAATGCCCCCCTCCCCCTCTTTTCATACATACACACACCGGGACCCGGCCAATATGCCAATATCTGGGTTGGACTGTCAGAACTGCTGAGGCTGCTGCTCTGGTTCGCACGACTTCTTCTAGGAAAAACCCGAAACACGATATACCGCCTGCTCAAGACAACAACCTGTCATGGCTTTTTATGAAGCGTGTGGCGCGGAGCATAAAAAAATTACGTATGGAGTACAGTACAACACACTGGTCAAGAAACGGCCTGATTCAAGGCCCACGAAACGCGCATTTTTCGAATAATTTCCGTGTTACCCAACCAGGGCTTCAGCGCGATGAGGAGGTGGACTTGACCGCCTGCCTTGCGGAAGACCAAGGACCCGTAAACGCGGACAGAGTTCTGACTACAGGTCCAGCCGACAGCCGAGTGACGAGCGTGCCGGTGTTTCGTCCCCCTGGACACCGCCGGGCGGGGGATCGAGTCCTAGGCGGGGCAATTTTTTTTTCGGGACCTGCTGCTGAGTAGGTGGTCGAATAGGTGCACATCCTTATCTCGCTGCTGGCCTAGTCAGAGTCGGTCGATTCGGATGCCGGAAAAAACGGGTGAATTTGACCACGGACAGTATTCGAACCAGCAGCCATCGGCATCCCGAGCGAGCGCTCTATCAACTAAGCCAAAACGGTAGATCCTAACGAACAGCGTACCTCCGCTGTGGCTCGCACTCGGAAACACATGGCTGGCAGAAGGGGAGGGAAAATGGTTCCGTCGACGAGATTGGGACCAGCGACTGTTTGCGTACCGGCCTATCCCATCAGGTTATCGCACGGCTGAAAAGTCATGGCCAGCAGAGCGCGAAAAATGTCAGCGGGACGGGATTTGAACTTTGAACCAGCGAGTAGGTTGATACCGGGCGCGCACGCTACCGGCTTAGCCACGAAGGAACGTTAGTGAGAATAGCGCCCGGTGGCATCTAGATCTCTGCTGTCGCTGACGCCCGAAGGAACTTGCCAGCAGATCAGGAAAAATTATCGCTGACGATGGGATTCGAACTACCGACCATCCCCACGCTCTGCCAACGACCACACGATTTAACACGCTCGGCTGCCAGGTCGCCCTTCTCGGTTTAAGTTCTGAGCTCGGTTCTGTCTTACGGGAGACAAGGATTGACGAAAAAATGCCTCGGCCGGGTGTTGATACCAGGTTTGGTTCGGATGAAGCTGCATCCGGTCGTGCTACAACTGTCTAGCTACAAAAGGGGCGTGCCGGCGGGTTTGTGGCTACAAACAGGGACGTCTCGTCCCCTTACGTGACGCCCGACTAGGCAGCCCGCTCGCTAAAGTGCACTCGGTACAGTCTAAGCGGCAGGGGGTGACACATCCGGCTGGCACCCTGCGACCTATCCCACCGACGTTGATGGGAGAGAGGAGTCCACGACGGGTCGGTTCGGGTCCACAAGAGCATCGAGGTGTACTTAGGGATCGTCCAGAAAATACGCCCGTTTTTCACAGTTTCCTTCCGTAAATTTCGGGAGCTTGGCGCCTGCGAGACCCCGGGTAGGCCACCCCGCAGTACACGCACGCGTCGTAGGGAAGATGTTGCCTACCTAACAGGCGCTGAGAGCTTGCAAGGGCATCTTGGAAGGTTGGTAGCGTAACGGCCAATAACGGACATACTTACTGGATGATCCCTTACATCTCGATGACTACGCCGCCCCAGGCCGCCCAACGTACACATTACACCCGCCACTTCGGATCCACCAGTTTATCTGGAGAGGGGTACCTGGAACACATGCCAGTTGCATGGCCCCACTTCCAAGCGCCGGGTGAGGCGGCCGGCTCTCCCACGACGTCCACGACGGTGGCGCCTGCCGGCCCGACAGCCCAACCGTCACCGCCGCGGCAGAGGTTGCCCGCGCAGCGCGCGCCCGGGGCGGCCGCTGCTCCCGGCCCGCCCGACCCGCCTCTGGCCGTTGCCTCGCCCTGCTCGTGCACACCGTCAACACGCCCACGCCGAGGCCCCAGCCGAGGCCGGCCCCGCCGTCCGCGACCCCGGCCGCCCGCCTAATATACTAAGTAAACCCATCCCGGCCCGGCTCGGCCCGGCGCAGGCAGCGACCCCCCGCCTGACATGTTTGCCGTCGCCACGACCACCAAGAGGAGACCGAGCCGCCGCCGCGCCCAACAACACCAAGTTTATCTAGTCCGCGGCGGGCTGGTCGGGCCGACGTGGGAGCCACCGCCCTCCAGGAATAGGTTTGGCGCCAAAACAAAAACAGCTACCCGAAACGGGGGCGTTGCAAGGGGGGCAAGGGGCAGGGAATGACCTGGCTGCTGACGGCCGGCGAGACGAGGCGGGAAGAGGAGGGTTGGAGGGAGATTCCCGGCGCCACGCGATCCATCCTCTTGATCGGTATATTTTCACCTCGTTCTGATTTCCGGACTGCTTGCAGTAGTCAGCGCTCGCGCGCACGAGCTAGTGTGAGTGAGTGTGGGTGTGGTGTGAGTGTGAGTGTGAATGTGAGTGTGAGTGCGGGGCGAACGGAGCGATAAGGCGCTGGTGGTGGCGGGGGGCGGGATGCCTGCTGACGTCACTGGGACCTAAAGACGGTAAAGACGCCCCAGCCCCAGCCAGCCCCGCGCAGGGCCGAGCGAGGTGTGTAACCGTACGCCCCATCTCGAGGGGCGGCGCGGCCAATGGGGCTCCGGGGGTGGGGGCTG
>NW_026267207.1:1087986-1088632 GCF_000697945.3 Frankliniella occidentalis | reverse complement strand
GTGCAATAGATGACAAGTACGAGTGCAGGTCTGTATGTCTTGTAGCATACTGTTGCTACTTTGTGATGGGTGTGATTTTGATTTGTGGTAAATTCCTTGTGCTATTTCTATGCTTGTCCGATTTTCATGTCAAGTGATGCAAGTTTACATGTAGTTTGTCTTACTGCTATCTGAAAACCTTTTTAGATATCAGTACGTCAGACTATGGGTAAACGTGATTGTTGTGTTCATTTGAATGGGAATCCACATTACCCTGTGTGAAATGAATGTATAGTGGTGGTTGACTCATTACCTCTTCTGGATACTGACTTTGGTCCACTGATTAAATATGGTTGAGGGGTAGTGGGTGAGTAATTGTTGAAGTAATTTTGTTTGGTGTATTAATTTTTTGCAAATGCCCATAGATCCCTTTGATGGTGGCACCAAATGGGAAAATTACAGGCGTTGAATCAGGAAAAGCCCACTGTGGTTGTACAAAGGGTAATGCTGTCTGCCATCACATGATTGCACTTTTGTTGCACGGTCATTACAATATTAGTTGCACTGATATTGCTCAACAGTGGCACCAGCCTGCAGAACGTGCAGACAAGAACACTGGCAGCAAAGTATCTGACCTGTTCAAACCTTCTTACAGAGACTATCGTGC
>NW_026267207.1:1083664-1084960 GCF_000697945.3 Frankliniella occidentalis | reverse complement strand
AAGCACACATATTTTATCAACATTGTTCTTGTTGGTTCTATTTTTATAAGAGCTATACACTTCATTCTGGTTACTCATCAGTGAGGGCACTTCCACCTCAACTTCTGTACAGTCGAAGATCATTCCACAGTTGGGATACATGTTAAAAACCTCGGGCATGGAACGTCTGACCTTTTGCAGAGAAGGCACATTCTTGTTCATGATACCTTCCACCAAGATAATCTCTAGTGCACTAACCCATGTGATGACAATATTTGAAATAGTGAACAAACTGACTTTAAAGCGGTCAGCGAGTAACTGATGACTGACATTACGCCTAAGCTTGAACAACGTTATGAAAAGCTGATCTTCTCTGCTGAGACACTTAACATTAGAACCAAAGTAGTAGTTGAGTTGAGCTGGAACCATACTTAGGAGCCAGTGAAATGTGCCCAGGTTAGGTAAACCGGTGTAATGGCCTATGTTTTCTTCAGTGATAAAGTTTTTAAACAGATGTTTTTCTTCGGCTTCTTTTAATTGCTTCTTATATAGAGACTTTTCAGTTTTCAAAGCTGCACTGATTTTGGAGTAAAGATCCAAGTTTTCTGAATGAGATTTAATTTTGTTTTCTTGTTCATTAACTTTACAAGAGAGTTTCTGCAGCTGCAAAGTAAAATGATCTTGTGTTCTCTTTAGTTTTAGTTGGAAATCTGCTTCTAATTGTTGTAGCTTCAGTTTGAAGTCCTCTGTAACTTTCTCTAAATTTAATCTGAACTCCTCTTCAGCTTTACCTAGTTGCACTTTATAATTCTCCTCAGTTTTTTCTACTTTTATTTTAAAGTCCTCTTCAGTGTCATGTAGTTTCAATTTCAAATCCTCTTCTGCTTGTTTAAATACTAACTCTGCAGCTTGAGATTGTTCCTTTAATCTCCGTACTTCATTTTTGTAGTGGCTTAGTTCAATGTTCACTTGCTTAAACTGTTCTTCTGATACATTTAGAGGTGCAACCTTCCAAGGTGATCGGTTGTTACTTCCAGCAAACCTGGAAGGAAATTTTCATGATGAGAGGGCTTTAAAATGAAACAACAACTAGTGCAAAGCATAACGATACATAAACTTACACAATATTGTCATGATTTTCTGCAACTATGTGCCCCTGGTCAATAATGTCGATAGAGTGGTTCACATTGCTACAACTGTAATGGAAATTTCAAGTTAGAGCCACTTACAGAATGTAACCACTTACAGGATGAACCAGGTGTACAACTACCTACTCTTGCTGGTTATTGCAGTCCATAGTGGTCTCAGTCAGCATCT
>NW_026267207.1:1078485-1078789 GCF_000697945.3 Frankliniella occidentalis | reverse complement strand
TTCTAGCTAACAATATTTTAAAATAAGGCAAAGCATTTCCAGGAAACGTGTGCCTTAGAAAGCAGATCTATTAAACTACTGAATCGAGTCCACACTACCAAGAAATCGTGGCACCTTGGAGGAAGTAGTTTTAGTAGCTTCATTAAGTCTTTGTTCTTTTGGGTTAAGACTGGCAAAGGTTCCTGGTATATGGATTTCAAACTTGCTTATAGATTTTTAGCACTGTATTCTCCAGCCTTGCCCCTGCGCTGGAAATCCAAGCAGCCATATCCGTTGTCTCCAAGGCTTCCTTTGAAAAACACTT
>NW_026267207.1:1075877-1076198 GCF_000697945.3 Frankliniella occidentalis | reverse complement strand
ACAACTAGCCATTCACAGGCGGCCTGTCTCTCTGTCTAGGGTGTACAACCATCTGTCTAGGCTGTACAACCAGGACCCATATGAGGGATACCCCAATTTTGAGTTTCGAGGGAAGCGGTACTATCTAATGGGCGACAGCCAAATGGTACGACTCACCAAAACCTTGGGGTTTCATTCAAGTGCGTGTAACGTGTTCTGCGAGTTGTTTGCGTGCTGTCATGCATGTTAGTCAAGAGTGCTGAAATCTAATCAATTTTTTATTCATCGGCAGGGACTGTAGCTGGAAAACAAAGTTGTGGCTCCTTGTGCATTAGTGGAGGA
>NW_026267207.1:1070523-1070981 GCF_000697945.3 Frankliniella occidentalis | reverse complement strand
CAAAATCAACCCCTACTTTAGGGGGTTGTACCGGGTGAACGCGTTGGTTGGCCGACTTGGCCCGCCTGCCTGTCAAAAAATGTGCCCAACCTTCATCTTGGAGGGCGCGAGGAATCACACACCTCCTCCGATTGCTTCCTGGTGAAATTCGCTACGGCCTGAGACACTACGTGTCCACTCTGGAGGAGAGCGCCTATACGCTCCTACCTAATTACACTTAGGAATTACGCCCTGTCAAAAAAGTGCTGCTTTAATTTTGCTCACGAGTGTATTTCCCTTACTATTACCACATAGAGTGCACTTGTATTCAATGTCCTCAACTTTAAAATGTGATTTTATGGCAGTATCTACATCTATTACGGAATTCATCGGCGATGGATAGAGGTAAGAAATCCCGGGTGGGAGGATCTACACTTTTGACTACATCAGTTTTCTAAGTTTTTTCCCAACTTATAATG
>NW_026267207.1:1068617-1069060 GCF_000697945.3 Frankliniella occidentalis | reverse complement strand
TTTTTTTTCTCCTCTGCAACTGCAGTTTCAAGACTGCAGTTTGAACACTACAGTCCAAACTACAGTCTAACTTAAGATCGAATGTTTGAAGTGTCAAACAATTAAGAAGACAATGCATGAGTGTAAGCAACTTACGATTTCCTTGGGCTGCACCTGGAGCCACGAACTGCTCAGGGGTTAAGCCCCGGTTGACGATGCCATTTATCATCGCTTGCTGAGCACGACTCACCGCTCCTGAAAAAGACATGAGATAACATTGACTGTCCGTGCTGATTGCTATGGGATGTGTGAAGAGAGCCAGTATATGTGGAGACTGAGAGGCGACTCGTCAGTTTAGATTTGACTAAATATCTGACTAAAAATAAAGCATTCCGGTAGAGCTGAAATGCAGAAGAATGGGGGAGAGAAGAGATCTGAAATCTCTGTTATAACAAGCAACGCTA
>NW_026267207.1:1067593-1067967 GCF_000697945.3 Frankliniella occidentalis | reverse complement strand
CGGGCATTGGATCATCGAGATCTGAAAGAAACATCACTCCATCAGTTGACAATACCGAAAACGAGCAAAAGGCAAAAGGAAACGCGATAGAAATCAAATGTAAAGGCATGCCTAGCCCACGCCTCCACAAGTGCGTCTCCCCACTCCGCAACAGAGTAACGCACAGTCAAACAAAAGGAGCACCCGAAAGAGACCAGGAAACCCGTGTGGAGGCACACATAGCGATCCGAAAGAATGGGATTACATAATCCAAATAGACATAGAGAGAGCAGCACGAAAGCCGAGACACAATTGTGCGTGACAACTCTAACCTACAAACAAAACGACAAGCACCGACCGAAACTAGAGAAATACGGTTCTACATGATAGACTTG
>NW_026267207.1:1061531-1062873 GCF_000697945.3 Frankliniella occidentalis | reverse complement strand
AAATGAAATAGATTGGACTAAAATATCATGCAACATAAGCATCACAAAGCCACACAAGTTTCTTTTCAAAAGACAATACCAAACCGTATACAAGTGAACTTACACAAACTGAGATAAAACAAGATTAATTAAGTGTTGGCAGCAACACACAAAGAGTTGTGTAACTCTGAAAGTTGCTCAAGAAAGCCAGCATTGATATGAAATGCTCTGGCAGAACAACAGAGCTTCATGGCCATGGGGGCTGGAACAGTGCGCCTGATCATCAAGTAAGCCAGGACAACAGCAGGAGAACGAGACCGCCCTCTCAGGCAGTGAACAAGTATTTTGCCTTGAAAAGAAAACACACATGAGGGACGGAGAAAAATAACAAACTGAGACAACTTAATAATAAAAACTTACCGTTTGCCTCACAACTGTCCATAAATGTGACAGCCTGTCCAAAATAGTGGGCGATGTCAAACGCAGGCTGATCCAGAGCAGGAAACCCGCAATAGGAGATGCCAGTACCAGCATAAGTTAATGCACTTGTCGGCACCATTCCTGGACCATTACCTTCGGCCATATTCAGGACGTGTGTTACACCCAACCTATTCAGGTAGGCAACATTTTGAGCAGCCCCACTGGAATACAAGAAATATCGCACCGTTAGCAAGGAATACACAGAGAACCAGGAGGATGGCGAACGAACGGAACTCACGCATCGCCGATGAGGATGTTGCCATGCACCAGGTCACAGTCCACGCCAAGCGCAACGCGGTCGAGGCCCTCAGACATGCCCTCGTAACCAGCCACGAAGCTACGGCGCGTTGGAGTAGACACCATGAGTTGATGCAGATTGGCCGCGTTGGTGGCTGTTGCTCCACAGAACAATCCAAAATCATTCTAAACAAAGAAGCAGTCGTGTGTAGGTGATACAAGAAAACCTAACCTGTACATGGACGCGGAGCAGAAGGCAAACAGCTACGATCAGGCCACAGAAGAGACATATACTTACCACAGGCTGAGCCATTTGGAACGAGACGGAACGCAAATCAATCAGCGACAATACGAGTAGTAATAGCTTTCGACTATTAACAGCTTCCAGTGCGACAATACGACAGAGAAACACGGTGAGATCAGACGTAGGAGAGGGTGGGCGTAGGAGAACGAACTGCCGCGACCACAACGAGACAAGGAATGGAGTAGGGAGTACTGTAGTGAGGGAGGATGAGATGAGCGATAGGGAGCCTGGACCGAGCAGAGCAGGGTTGCCAGTAGCCGAGCGAGTCTCATCGCTTCGGCTCCGAGCGGCCGAGCGCCGAGCGCGCCCGGGGTCGATCAGCCAATGAAATCGCCCGAAATC
>NW_026267207.1:1060724-1061251 GCF_000697945.3 Frankliniella occidentalis | reverse complement strand
CTTTTTATTAAACAATCTTGATTTCCTTGCCAGCACAATAACATTACCAGTATTTAAACACTTATGCGTCTTACTAGGTAGATGTACGCCAGACCACGTCTCGCGTAACAGGCTTCGCGATATCTCACGAAACACTGTTACGCTGCGACGCGCCTTGCATACATCTACCTAGGCCTGCGGCGCTGACACCCGAGTCGGGCAAAATGCAGAGTCATAGATAGGCCTTCGGCTCCAAAGGACACAAATTTTATCCCCAGGACTTTATTTTGACGAGTTGCCCCACCAGAGTCCATCAAATGTCTGAGAAACGTCATTAGTATGAAAAAGGGGTCATGTTTAAGTGAAAATCGCCCTCTGGCGACTAAACGATTGGAGATAGAGCCAAACGGACGAAATTTCGGCCCTACGGGTTCTACTTTGACGAGTTACGTCTTAGAAAGATGTAAAATAAACAAGGTAGATGTACGCCAGACCACGTCTCGCGTAACAGGCTTCGCGATACCTCACGAAACACTGTTACGCTGCGA
>NW_026267207.1:1059804-1060436 GCF_000697945.3 Frankliniella occidentalis | reverse complement strand
TCGTGATCCTCCACGTCAGCTCCACAACCCCACCCGCGATTTGGTCCACCCGACTCCAGCTTCCCTACTGACTAATGGATTCATTTTGAAAGACAATAGTCACTCAGTTCTGTTGAATCCAGTACTACTCTTTGGTTCATTATGCATTTTAATGCCGTTACTGACATTTTAATCGTTTTATATATCTTTGAAAGTTTGATGTATATCATAGTTAAATATTGTGCTAAATATTTCAGGCCTGATCTCTGTATAACAGTTTAATCATTACTGATCTACTTATAGCTACAAGGCTGCTTTGAGTTTTAATCTAATCTATAATTTTCTTGACTTATAGTTTCTAGATCCTTGTCAGTCAATTTGTGGTAGTTAACTTCCTCATACAAGTACATATTTTTTATTAAAAGAAACAAATATGTACTCAAGTTCATTTTTCCTTCCTCGCGCAGAGGAGAAATTTATGGTTTTTAGCCCGCCCTTCTGCTTTGAAAAAGCTATCCAGTGGGCTTATGCAAACGACCTCGTGTCTGTCTGTCTGTGTGTCTGTCTGTCTGTTCCACTAGAAGGAGATGTGCTAGAGACTTCAAATTTTCAGGGGATCTTAAGGTCCACGTCTAGAGAACGAAACGCCTACG
>NW_026267207.1:1059355-1059714 GCF_000697945.3 Frankliniella occidentalis | reverse complement strand
AATACGATGCAAATAGAGCGATATTGTGAATCTAATTTGAAGACTCTCGGGAGAGCGACATTAATCATCGCTCGTTTGGAGTAACTTTTCGTGACATTTTTGGTTACGAATAACACTTATTTTGAGTCATTTTCTCGAACGTCGCTCGTTCAGAATCGTTATTTACGACATTTTCTGTTACGAAGAAGACTCATTTTAAGTCATTTCGCAAAAATCGCTCTAAAAGAGCGACGAAGCCTATACGTCGCTATATTCGGTAACGAAAGGTCACTCCACGTTTTACAGTGAAGGTGAGAGAACCGGACGAAAGAAATAATAAACCAGTAATGTTTCGCTGTGGCAGACGGAGCACAGGGCTT
>NW_026267207.1:1058938-1059262 GCF_000697945.3 Frankliniella occidentalis | reverse complement strand
GTTTTATGCAAAGAAATGGTTATTGTTAGAGACGCTCTGACCGCTACGCCATCTAGCGGCAGTTCTTAGCGACACACAAAATCTTAAAATCTCTGGAGTCGAAGAGATTTGCCTTCGGTAGGCAGCAAAGGCAGCCCTTCTCTGCTCTCACACTAAGTTTACATGAGAGTGTACAAGGTTTTCTTTCTTTTTTTTGGATGGCTGCAACAGCACATTTCTGAACCACATAGTACAAAATTTTGTAATTGGGACACAAAAATTTGTAATGCGTGGATGCAAAAATTTGTAACATCCTATGTTACAAATTTTTATATCAAGTTAACG